>NW_027396080.1:288902-503050 GCF_047715535.1 Aspergillus foveolatus | reverse complement strand
AGAGCCCTCCAACTCCTACTAAAAAAGCCCTAGATGAGTTGGTAAAAGGGTGTGAGTTGGCCATCTATAATGCCAACTTACTAGCAAGGGAAAACTGTGATCTCCGCTCAGCTATTGAGAATGATAGGCAGAAAAAGAGTCGTTCTAAGCGCCAGATGACTCCTACAGAAGGTCTTTCATTTCAAGAAGCCAGGGATCTAATTTTATTAAGAAATGAGGAAATAAAGACAAGATGGGGGGATGCTGGTGGTGATACTCCTCAAAGTTTAGGTATACCTAAACGTACTCCACCAACATGTTCAGAATGTAATATTCAGGGGCATAAGAGAACCAGCTGTCCTAATCGTTATGGAATTTAGTTTATTCAATTTGAATCACTTTTGATTGTTGTATAGTACATTAAAATTGAGCAAGCATAGTTTTCCACGGCGGACCCGGGAACTACGGCGGACCCGGGAAATACGTTATCTAGCTTACTAGATAATTACTAAGCGAGCTCGATCCCTAGGTGCAGGCGATACCCTCGCCGAACCAATCAGGCAGGTGCGATCTCCAGGTGACCTGATCAGCGGCTCTGTTCCACTCACAGCCTCCCCTCCGGCCACGGTCCATTTCTACATATATACTCTCTTCCTCTTTTTCTATATTTGTCCATGGCCCATCACTGAATTACGAACATCTTTCGCTTGATACATACCTGCGTTTTCCATATACTTTCTCAGCTATATACACCTTTGCCCCTGCCTACACTCATTTGGATAGCCCCGCATTACGGTTCTTCTGCTAAACGTCATACAATTCTACCCGCTGGCTACAAATTCGAGCTCCTTCCTCCGCTATACCGCCCCACACTCCGTCTAGAAACCTAACAAAGGAAAACAAGAATCACGCTTGGACGCCTCCTTGAAGGCGTAACGCCAGGATGTTCGCGAGCAAGCGACTGAGCAAGGTAGCTACCCTCCTTCCCATGCCGCAGATCTTCGACTGTGTGAAGGGAGACTTCTGCCGCGGCTCTGCCGAAAGGTGTTCTGTTCTGTACCTATGCTAATATCAACTGTTCTAAGGAGCTCATCAAGGTACGAAACTACTACGCGCTTTTTTCCTGCGTCCCGTTTGTCCGAACTACGTTCAACCCCCCAATGCGCCTTCACCTGTCTCCATCTCCATCTTCATCTCCGAACCCACTGCGAACACCAGCACTGTTACAGAAGACTGACTTACGCGCTGAAACAATCTAGATTAAAGAGCAGCTTCCGCCAGGAATATCCCTGCATAAAGCCGATGATCTGCAAAGTTGGGAGCTGGACATCCAGGTCCTAGACGACAACCCTCTTTACCGAGGCGAGACATATAGGCTCAGGTTCACATTCAGCTCGAAATATCCTATTGGTAAACTTTCCCCTTTCTCGCTCTCTTCCCAGGCTTTTGCCTCTGCAATCTATCACCACTTGTGCTTTCCGGCGCAGTTCACTAATCTACCTTGCTGCTTTCAGAACCTCCAGAAGTCCAGTTCATAACAGACTCCCAATCTCAGCCGCAGCCCACTCGTTCCTCCGCTCCATCGTCGACGGCAAGTCAACTCTCTTCATTGAATGCCGAGCAGCAAACAGGAACCGCTGCCGTCAAGCGGCCAATTCCGATCCATCCGCACATCTACAGCAATGGCATCATATGTCTCGATCTGCTTAGTTCAGCGGGGTGGTCACCTGTCCAAACGGTCGAGAGCGTCTGCATGAGCATACAGAGTATGCTAACGGCGAACACACGCAATGAGAGACCGCCTGGCGATAGCGAATTCGTCTCTTACAATCGGCGTCGTCCGAGGGATATCAATTTCATGTATGATGATGATAATGTTTAGGGCCTAATTATAAAATAAATAGGCCTTGGGAGTATTCGGTCCTGTAATGGTTTGGGCATTGTTGCGATGGTCTGCATATATTCAGGCGCACAATATCATGATAATATCTCTTCGTTCAGTCTGTTTCTCTGCTCCTTGTTGGTCTCGTTCGGGCATGGTACTAAATGAGCGGCTGGGATTGGTTGGTGAAGTAGGTTGTTTTTCAAGTCCCTTCTGGTTCGGCAGGCACTTTCATATGAGCATACGGTTACAGCTGCCTTTTACTAGAGATATCCAATCCGATATTCAGTCGGTGTTCACTATACACAGATTGACAGTGGAAAAGCAGAAGGTAGAGGTAGATAGAAATGTAAATCGCGAGACGGACGGAACAAAGGAAAGAAGTTAATGATAATCAACGCCATAGAATGAGTTGGTACAGACGGTGCTGGATCTTCCACATCTATCGTAATCCCACGAATCTTCCGCTAAGGTCCACCGGTTCAGCGGCGGAGCAATCAATGAGTTCAGACCTTTTGATTCATTGTTTATGGGAAATTTGTATTTTGTACAGAAGATAGGGGGCAAAAAAATATCCACCTATGACATTACCGGTCGACTTCTCCGAACACGAGATCCATGGTACCTTGACAAATCATTAATAGAGGGCTAGGCAGGGGTATCAATAGACTCACCAATGATAGCGACAGCGTCCGCAAGAAGATGGCCACGAGCAATCTGGTCGAAACCACCCAAGTGAGCGAAACCAGGAGCGCGGATCTTGCACCGGTACGGCCGCTCGCTACCGTCACTGACCAAGAACACGCCCATCTCACCCTTAGGAGCCTCGATGGCGGAGTAAGTCTCACCAGGGGGAACGGCGTAACCCTTGGTGTAGAGAAGGAAGTGGTGGATAAGGGCCTCCATGTTCTCCTTCATAGCAGCACGAGGAGGGGGCATGATCTTGTAGTCCTCGACGCGGACGGGGCCGGCAGGCATCTGATTCAAGCACTGGTGAATAATGCGGAGGGACTGGCGAAACTCCTCCATGCGGCAGAGGTAGCGGTCATAGCAGTCCCCGTTGACACCGACAGGGACATCGAACTCGACCTTGTCGTAGGCATCGTAGGGCTGGGACTTGCGGATATCCCAGGGAACACCGGAGCCACGGAGCATGACACCAGTGAAGCTCATGTTGAGCGCATCGGCGGCGCTGACAACACCAACGCCCTGGGTTCTAGCCTTCCAGATACGGTTGTCCGTGAGCAGTTCTTCGGTTTCGTCGATGCGGTCACCAAACTGAGTGGCCCACTGATAGATATCATCGAGGAGGCCGAGAGGGAGATCCTGGGAGACACCACCGGGTCGGACGTAGGCGGCGTGGAGACGGGCACCAGATACTCGCTCGTAAAATTCCTAGTCAAACACTTCATCAGCAAGCTGCAACAATGAACCCGTCATCGAAAGATATCAATACCATAAGCTTTTCACGTTCTTCAAAACCCCACAGGAATGGCGTCAAAGCACCAACGTCCATAGCGTGTGAAAGGACAGACATGAGGTGATTCAGAATTCGGGTGATCTCTGCAAACATAGTTCGGATGTACTTGGCCCGCTCGGGAATCTCTATGTTTAGCAGCTTCTCGACAGCCAGCGAGTAACATTGCTCGTTCGTCATCATAGACACATAATCCAAACGATCAAAGTAAGGCAACGCCTGGAGATATGACTTGTATTCAATCAGCTTCTCGGTACCACGGTGGAGCAATCCAACGTGGGGATCCGCGCGGACGATTTCCTCGCCATTGATTTCCAGAATCAATCTAAGCACACCGTGGGCGGCAGGGTGTTGAGGACCAAAGTTGACGGTGTAATGGCGAATTTTGCGGCCGACGCCCTCAGCTTCGGACTCCAGGCCCGCGGAAGTCTCGGGTGCTTCAGAGTCCTTGTTTACGAAATGTGAGAAAGTCGGGTCCGTGGGGATCAAGCGTGTAGCCTGGTAGCTGGTAGGCTCGGTCGCTCGACGGGACACTGACGTCGCAATCGACCGTGATCTGGGAACAAGGGTGCTGCGAGCAAAGCCGGAGGGGCGGAGGCAAAGCTTTTTGGGGACATTGCCCGCCAGGCGAGCAAAGGAAGCAGCCATTCCGGAGGCGTGAATGAGCAATGAGGGAGAGGCTGACTGTCCTCAGTCCGGACGCAAATGGTGGGGAGCTTCGTCGGAAGGGTTCGCTGTCGGGGTGACGCTGGGGAGGTTGCGATGAGATGCAATTTGGTCAAGTCACGTGATGACAAGCCGGTCATCAGCCCGCCTCTGGTTGGTCTTCCAGCCCCTCTATTTCTCACCCAGCCTAAGGCCACCGCCAGCTGGCAATCCGCATCTGCTCTCCATTCCTGACCAAAGGCAGAATTAGTGAGGTACAGTATAGTGACCTATTTTCTCCGCCTCCAACCCGCAAAAATATTGCCGGTTTCCTCAAAGAACTTTTTGATTTCTTTCGTCAATAGTCCAGAGCGGGCATTCCCCAACACACGCCATGGCTCCCCTAGTCCCGTCGCATGAAGAGCTTGAACGCAGACGTGTATGCTTTTTTTTTCCAGCTCTGTTTCTACTTTCTGATCTAACAGCCTGCAGATTGTCAACGTTAACGCAGAGACGGTCACTAACATCGCTTCTACTGATTTCCCCGGCCACTGGCCAGGCGAGTCGCACGAATGGAATCTTGATAAATTCAGAGATGTATGCCCTACAACTCCCTTGTTCATATCCTATTTCTAAACTTCGCAGGGCTTCCGGGTCGAGTTCCACCAAAACAAGAAGCTCGAGGCTTCTTTTTCCTTGATCGGTTTGGATGCCTCTATCGCAAACGCATTCCGTCGCATTGTCATGGCTGAAGTGCCTACTCTCGCTATCGAATGGGTATACGTTCACAATAACACCTCTGTCATTCAAGATGAGGTGCTTGCACAGCGGCTTGGTCTTATCCCTCTCCAGGGTTCAGTTGAAGGCCTCAACTGGATGCAGTGGTACAACAAGGGCAGCGAAGATGAGCCTGGCAGCGGTAGCGACCTGGCAGATTACAACACCGTCGTTCTGCGTCTCGACGTCGAATGTACCAAGAACCCGAATGCATCCCGTGACGAAACAGACCCTCGCAAACTGTACAAGAACGCACACGTCTACGCCAAGGATATCGTTTTCCACCCTGTCGGCCGCCAAGAAGAGTTCTTCACCGGTGAAGGCGCCATTCGAGCTGTCAACCCCGATATTCTCGTTGCTAAGCTTCGGCCTGGGCAGAAGATAGAGTTGGAAATGCACTGTATTAAAGGCATTGGAGCAGATCATGCCAAATTCTCCCCGGTAGCGACGGCGACTTATCGTCTGATGCCGGTCATCCAGATTTTGCGCCCTATCATCGGAGAGGACGCGAAGAAATTCGCCAAGTGCTTCCCTAAGGGAGTTATTGGTCTTGAGCCCATCACCGCTGAGGATGAGCGGCAAAACGCTGAATATCGTGGTCATGGCGGCGAGCTGAAGGCCGTTGTTCGCGACGCTTTCAATGATACAGTTAGCAGGGAATGCTTACGACATGATGAGTTCAAAGACAAGGTCAAGTTGGGCCGGATTCGCGATCACTTCATCTTCAACATTGAAAGCACTGGACAGTTTGACAGCGACGTTCTCTTCCTCGAAAGCGTGAAGGTGCTGAAGCTCAAATGTGCACGGTGGAAGCGGGGCTTGACGGACCTCATGCGATAGGTATCAATCCCTCATCTGCAATTGTTTAAAGTCTTTTCTTGAAGCATCACCCGGCGTTGGTTTGTTGTTCTTTGTACATTTGCGACAAAAGTGGGCCAATACCTTCTTTACATGACTGGGAGTCTGGATCAGGATTTAAGATATAGAAAAACTGGTTAAAAATAACGAAATCTAGTCATAATCATCATTCTCTCGTAATGCCATCTTACCCGAAAAATGTTTACCCGAAAACTAGCTGGAAGCGGAAATCGATCGTGTATGCAGGGTCGCTCACGGCAACCTCCTGCCCACTTACAATAAGATCACGAAGCTTTTGTTTCAGGTGTGGCCGAGTCTGCTCTTCCAATTGAGGTGGGAAGCGCTGGTAAAGGGTCTTCTCTTCCGTTCTCAAGCTCGGCTTCTTCAGCTGTGCCTCAGGTCGCTCTCCAAGCGTCTCAATGAATTCCTCCAACGTGGCATCAGGGTTCACTGTCATCTTGCGTGCGAGATTACCACAGACAGGGCAGTCTGGCTTCTTTTCGGCTTCGAAAGTATAAGTGTAGACGCCTTCCTCCCCAGCATACATCATGTAGTTCTCTAAGAAGGGATTGCAAGAGGTAGCGATCTTCAACGCTTCAGATGTTGTGGCGGCTGCGATGACGGCGTTTGTTGATGCGATGGCCGGAATGATGTTCTTCACCACGCCTTGCGTCATCTGAAAGGTCACTCCGGAAATGTTGAATTCTTTGGCTCGTTCAAGCGCGGCATTGTATACCCAGCCGATGTGCTCCATGTCATCACTGTCAAACGTATCATCCTTGCGCTTATCCTGCCATGCAATCTGGTGTGCCCATTCAATGCAGTGCTGAGGCTGGCGGGGAATAGTGGCAATAGTGCAGAGCGGTACCGCGGGGCGGGGAGCGTGCATATCGAGTTGACACTCGATACATGATGTGAGGGTAGGTAGAATGACACGCGCCTGACCCTTGAATCCTATGATATGTTAGACCTTCCTCACGCATTGCCGGTAGAATAACTCACCTTCTGTTCCGCCGTCAATCAAAGGCTTTAGGCTCTCTGGATTGTCCATGTCAACCATTCCGACTAACGTGGAATTAATCCACCGTCGAGCTTCGATGCTGTCAAGACCGCAGACAATAATCTTGAACTGCATGTAATAATCTTCATCCTTATCCTGAATTTTGCCAACAAAGGGTGTAATCTTGACACCTTTGACTCGTCTCTCAACAAATGCGGCGGCAACCTCTGCTTTGGGTTTGCCTATGTCAGATTGACGAAATAGAAACTGTCTGTTCAAATTGGAAATGTCAATGGTATCTGCTAAAGGTTAGTCACAGTGTTCTTGGTTCAGAGATTGGGCGACTTGCCCATATCGATAACGTGGATGTCTTTGAAGCCCGACAAGGCAAGGTTTTTCAAAATCTCGCATCCTAAGCCACCAGCTCCACTGCAGAGGGTTTGAAATCAGGAACTGCGCCGAAATGCAGTCGAACAGCATCTACTTACATCACCCTTGGGGACTCATGTTAGTAGCGTCACCAGGTTCCAATTGATACGGTTGAATACATACAAGATCTTAGATTCTTCTAGGGACTTTATTGTTTCATTCCCGGGAACCCAGTCAGGATCTGAAAAAGGACCCGACTTTGACAATACCTCGTAGAGATATTTCCTAGAAGTGTAAGTCCTTAGAAGGGTGCCGGACGCGAGGGAGACTCACCATTGATTCCTCGCCCCCATGTTGACAAGGTGTTCCACAGCACAGATTCAGCGATAGAGGTACGTTCTTCGTGGCTTAAGACTTGAGATATTTAGGCAAACTGATTGTACCCAGAGAGATGCCTCAAAGCTGTATGACTGCACGGATTAGAACGTGCATTGCCGTTGTTGATTGACGGGCCACTTACAAAGCGGCCGCACGTGACCATATCTCCCCATCGTACAACCGCTGTCCAAAATTGCAGTTTAGGCCATGGAGCCGTTGAGAGATAGTGTATCTGTGGATACAATTTTGAGATGCTTTTCGGAAAGCAGCCTTTGCCGACTCAGCGAATCTTTTCATGTCTTTTTTTTACGACGTCATATGGGCGCATGAAAGGGCACTTATGATGACTAATTATACATATGCATAAAGTTTCTTCCACCACACGATTTACAGCGGCTTTTTCTTATACAAGCACCAATAATGCTCACTTCTGAAGATGGACAAGCTTTTTACGGAGATAGAAACAATACACCATGGTCAGGCTCCAGCTCTCACGGTTCGAGAGGAGAAGTCCAAGGACTTCGTCTCAGAAACAAAAGAGGCTACGCCAACCGCAGAGTCAAGTTCAGACTCGGGGTCACCAGCGCAGATTCTATCATTACTGAAATCAAACCCCCGCCGTGAGGAAATTTCCGCTGCCATATTTGCTCTAGATCCCTTCAATAAGAGATCTTCAGCAATCAGTATCGATATTAGAGTGCCAAGCCCTGTGTCAGCCCAACTGCTCAATGCTCTAGTCACCATGACAATCCCCGATCATTGGGACTCTATCAATGCAATCAATAGAACAGGCACGGGCGATACCAAGCTCCGAGGTGCTCTTCTGAGGTGTCTCAGCAGTGTTTCAGGAATCAATTGTTTGGTGACACAGCTCCGTTCCCTCATAGCCCAGTCGCGGGCATCCTCCAGACAGGCAGACGCATCAGGAAGTGGACACCGAATCAGGCACATTCTCGAAGTTGTTTCCGCCCTGCTGGAACCCATAGATCTAGTGTGGCGTCTTTACAGTGATACTGAAATGGTCTACGGGAATGCTACCCAGAAGCAGGTGGCGTGGAAAGAACTAGTCTCTCAACTTGCAACTGGCAGGTTGCTCTCAATCTCAGCAGAAGCTATTTCACTAGCTGGGGCGTCAGATCTTCCGAACAAAATCTCTTGGGTTGGAACCGGGCCCCAGTATGCCTCGTGGTTGGGATCCAACATTTCCCATATGGCCTCCAAGCTTAGCGTTGGCAATGAGGAACATTGGAAGGCAGTCTCCTCACTCACAGGAAGGGCACTGAGTCTTGGGTATACTGGTAATTTTGACCTACTATTTAATAGATTCTCCTGCTAACATCTTACTAGGGCCTTTGGTGAGAGAAATATACTATAATCTTCTTGTCGAGCAAACACACTTGGAAAAGTATACTGCACTATTTGACCATCTTCGGTGGACAGAGCAATTAACAGTGTTGGATACCATATTCCGTGATATCGAGAAGAGATACTTTTCTACAGAGAGTTTTAGTGGGAATGAGATGGACCTGCGTGGACCTATCGATGGCGTCGCCGCTTTATGTTCAGTCCTGATATCGAAACGAGCTATTCTTGAAAACCAACTAGTAGATTGGCTTTCAAATGGTCAAGGGGGCTCCATTCAGACAGTGTCATTAAGAAGGGCTATTATTGTCAATTTGGCGCACCAGAAAGGTATATCGATCTTATCGAGAATAATGCTCAAGAACTCTACTGAGACTTTCTATTGCAGACCTCATAGCGACATTACTTGTCAAAAGTCTCGAACAGTCGGCTGATAAAATTTACATTCAACATGCTCCGATGAGGAGTCAAGAAGGTATAATTCATGTATTCTATCATAAATAAGCACTCGCTAATATTGCAAAGCGAACACTCAAGTCATTCTTCTTGCCGCAGGCTATCTACATCGCCTTAACCGAGATGAAGTGAAGAGCATCGGGCGTACGAGTGTCTTCCTCAACGCTGTATCCAACCGCTTAGCAGCAACCTCCACACGCGCCCGCTTCCTCGGAATGATCATTGGCACTGCGATCTCGCAGCTTATTGAGGAACCCGGTAAGGCAATGAAATTTGATCTTGAAGAGATGGAGGGCGACGAGGCTACATGGTACTTGAGTCTTGTTAATTCAAGCGACAAAATCGGGTCTCTGGACTCCATTAGATTGCCTGAAAGTATGTCCAAGAAGCCTGGACGGACTGCAGCCAGGCCCGAAGCTCGCACAAGCACTACACGTCCTCTTGGGAAGTCTAACCAATGTACGACAAAAATTGTGGCAATTGAAGAGATAGAGAGCTCGGATGAGGAGGGTGAAGACGAGGATGATGATTTGATACCTTATGAAAAACCTGACGAAGATCCGGCTGATGAGGACGACGATCCAACGCTTCTGCAGCGGAATAAACCAACTGCGCCAGTGTAAGTCTACTTATATCAAGTTGGCCTGACCTTCTAACCATCGATAGGTACGTCCGCGACCTTATAATATACCTACGAGACACAGAGAACCTAGACCGTTACGAACTTGCCCTCACAACAGCCCCAGAACTAATTAGACGTAAGGCCGGCTTTGGTACAGAGCTGGCCGAACACACAGAAGAACTGGGTCTGGTGCTCGTCGGCCTACAAGAGCAAAGCAAGCTCGCGAGGTTTCATGAACTCCGTCTTCAGAGCATTATTGCTCTTATAGTGTCGCAGCCTCTCAAGATGGCCCGCTGGTTTGCCGCCGTATTCTTTGACGGCGACCTATCCCAAGCGCAGCGGTCAGCGGTCCTTACTGCCCTAGGCCTCAGCGCCAGAGAGGTGGCTGGAGTCGGGGCGGATGACGCGAAAGCAATGGGACTCCCGGCCCTATCGGATACCTCCTTCCCGTCGAAGCGACTTCCGGCTAATCTCGAAGCGTTCTACGCCAGCGCCGAGTCACCCATAGCGAGCATAACAAGGGCCATTGAGCGAGCATCACTTCAGCCCATCGCGACAGAGGCAGCAGACTCAGCATCTGGTCCAAACGCGCTCAAAGTACGCAAGTTCTCCTCCCGTATGGAAGTCGAGAAAAGACGCCAGCAGCGCGAGGCGCACCGTCAAAAGTCCACAGTGAAAGACCTATATAAGGTCCTCTCAGAAGGCTTCTTCTATCCCTTGACCGGGCGTTTCGAGATCATGATGATGCAGTTCACTTCGTAAGTGGCCCCCTTCACAACAAACGAAAGAACTGGCCTAGCTAACTACGAACGGAACAGCTCCACAGCCCCCTCCCACAACCCTTTCTTCGTCCCGCATCTCCTTACCCTCTTCATTCAAACCCTCACCATCATTATCTCAACAAGCGGTCCACATACCCCCTTCCTGCCAACGCTAACTCATCAAACTCTGACATTCCTCCTCTCTCTGCACGCGCGCCCTCTATCCTCAGAGCCAACGATCCTTTCAGCACTCCTCTCACTCTTCCTCGCGGTGATTGATTTGAATGTTGAATTTGGAACGTCCGGGGAGGAGAGACTCGTAAATGATTATGCAACGCAGGTAATGGAACTTAGAGAGTGGGTGGGGGAGGTCTTTGACCAAACGCCAGCGGTGGGGGATGAGAATGATCCGCGGGAGCGGGTGAGGACATTGGCGGCAGGGGTTATGATCAAGCTGGCGGAGGTTATGGAGAGGTATCAGGGGAGGTTGATGGGTGTTAATTCGGGGTTTAGGTATTAGGTATTAGATGAACGTTTGAGAGTAGGTATATCTTCTTGATTTAACGTGCCAATCTGGCCTATGTAGAATGACTGCTGTCTTGAGCGTTATCCCTGGTAGTATGATAATCTTTTTGACATATCATTTGTAATGATTATATGTATACCGGTATAGTTGCTATGCATCAACTGACATACGCTCTACGAGGTCAAGACTCAGTCAAGGCAAAACTCCCCTTCTCAAGCGCAGCCTCCATCATCCGATCTCCATTAACGATTCCCGTAGTACAAATCACAATGTTCAGCCTCGGCGCCTCCTGCGCCGCGATGAACCGCAATGCCGCGATTTCCGTAAATGTGATTCCTCCGAGGAAGAACACATACACGGTCTTAGCCGCATTGTTACCGCTCAGCGTCTGCCGCGCACGAACCGCTTTATCGTCGCCCTTTTGGACAATACTGAACGTCGAACCACGCGCACTCTTCACCACATCTTCAAATCCAAGCCAGCCTGGAGATGCGGTGTTCGCGTGTGCAGCCGGGCCACCTTTCATAAGCGACATGACGTATGATTTCTGCAAGACGCACTGCACAAGGCGAACGCTGAGAGGGGCGAAACCGCTGTAGACATAAGCGATATCTTCTGGTTCCTTCTCGCTCACTTCTTCGACGACCAGGCGAAGATTTTTGCGGAAGTAGGTGTAGTTTGTTTTAGAGCCCGTTTGGGTGCCCGTGCCGGGAATCAGCATTGTGGTTGCAGATGACCGGGGCTGGAGAAGCTCCATTTTCTCCAAAGCACTGAATGTTAGCAGGTGTTGGTGCCCGTATGCGTGGACGACTTGGCGCTTGAAATTCTCGAGGTCTTTAGGTCGTAAGCCACCAGACATGCATGATTCGAGGCAAAGCAAACGGAGGATTGTCTTCAGTGGAATATCCCGGGCGATGAGTTCCTCGATGAGAGGATGTTGGTAAGTTGGGTCGGCGCCTGCAGCGTCGTTCTGTTGCACTTCAAGAATCTTGCGGAAAGTGTCTGAGCGTGTGTTTTTCATGATTTCCTCAGCGAGGTTGGTGTGAACTCTCAAACTTTGATGTTCGAGCTGATATGTTGGTAGTTTATTCACAAACTCGCGAAGTTCAGTTGTTGTTTTCGCTGTATGACGGCTTTCATAATCTGCTTCTAATCGACGTGCTACCTTATTCAGGATATCGCCGACTATAGCAAAATTTGCGTCACGGAGTTGACTGAACAGTTGGTCAGAAGAATCCAACTGAATCTTCCGCTTTTGGCCTTGTTTGGCCTGTTGAGATGCTTTGGAAGACTCCTGGGCCTGGGGAGTTGAGCTGGCACCCGCAATTGCCGTATCAATGTCCGCTTGGTTGTGCTTGATTCCTACCAACTCATCGATGAGACCCTCATACGTTAGCTGTGTAAGCAGAGGGGTGCCAAAGTCCACCTGTCGGTCAATGATGATCAAACTCTCAATGCTCGCGCTGGGTAGAAGTCCCCGGAAAGACAGTCCTGTCAGTCCTGAGCTTTCCTCTGCGTCAATCTCCTTCCTCATCCGCAGCAGGAGATCAGCGAGTCGTCGAGCATGATCGCCTTTGCCTACTATCCGAGGAAAATAGCCATGTTTCTGTTGAATGGCCATAAGAGCCTTTGCGGAATGGAAGATGCACCCAGGATCCTTGTGCTACAAATGAATCAGCACTGATCATTATCTCCAGGAGAAAGATCTCACCAGGTACAAGTCCGCGAAAGAGTCGTCCAATTCCAGAGAAAGAACGTCCTGCTCTAGGGGGAAAAAGTAAAGAGGCAGCTCAGCGATGCTCACATCTCCAATGATGCCTGCGCTCTCGAGGATGTTATTGCTTACAAGGGTCCGTCTTGGAACCCAAAAGATGGAAAATTCATGGTCTATACTGCTGTTGCGTTGAAGCCTTTCGATCTGCTCTGTAAAGATTGTCAGCTTATTCTGATGGCATTCAGTCATACGAGGCAGAGAAAGAAAGCCTTAGGGATAAGCTGCTAAACGAAAGTTCAATATAGGGAGCTTGACTGATTACGCAGGGTGGAGAAGAAGTCTGCATAACTTTACTGCTCCCAGCAAGCGCGATAGCAAGGAGCCATCGCATTTACAGTCATTTGGGTACGCAAGTCAAAGGTGGATAGAGATCATGACGTACCTGCCACTGCCCGCACCTGGCGGATCTTTTCGGCGTACGCTAGAAATACCACATTGCGCTGAGAAGAGTCGACATTTCCATTTTCAAGCAAGAATACCCGGTCTACGCCATACTCCTGAAGTTGCGAGAACTTGACAAAAAGCCCGACGGGCCCAGCAAGCCCCTGGCTAATCACCAGGTTCTTCTTCCCACGGACCTAGATCGAGGTAATGAATCAGGCTAGAACCATAAACAGTGCCAACCAGGAGCCTTACTCACGCCTTCGAGAAGATTTAGCAGGCCTTTACGGGCCTTGTCCTTGATATAGTCGGCATCAGACCCAGGGAACGGTGCCATGGCTACCTTATCCGAAGCATGGGGTGGGAGCAATTGACGTTGACTGCGGCACCGCCCTCAGTTGAGGCTTAGAAGGGTCCAGCCATCCCCGCTAGCCTCTTCCGGCTTAGTGGAGTCGAACTTTATAGTATTCATACGGTAAATTACTTACTGATGTCCAGAATTGCAGCACAACTATGTGTATCATGATTACATAGCTGCCTTTGTGTCTCAGGAGTGTCTTGACACTTTTGCCGCTGCTGCTCCCCTGACACTCAACTTCTTCGCTCCCCTCCCCTCCTTCCCTTTCCCTCTCTTCAATTCTCAGTCAATCATAATAGCTCTCAATCATTACTGCCACTCTTTATTCCTACTCTGTTTTCGCGAAGTATCTAGCTAAAATACGCCATGAAGCGGTTCGGCCTCAAAAAGTCGTCCGACGCCGGCGACGACGATTCCTCCAACCGCCGCGCCCTCTTTGGATCGAGGTCGAAGAACAAGAGCCCTCCTGCCGAAGCGAATCCTTACGCAAAACCGATTCCTGCTGACCCTTACACGAGGGCAAAAGCGCAGCACGGTATAGCACCCCCACCACCTGGCGTGGACATCGGCGGCTCTCCCAACCATGCATCAGGCAACGCAATTCCTGGTGATCACAAGTCCCAAATACCCGGCGACAACAAATACCAGGGCTATGCTCCCAATGCATATGGCAGTCAGGGCGGATACGGCGCAAATCGATACGGTGGCGGCGCGGGCGCTGCTCCCACTTCACGATATGGAGGCTACGGCGGGTTGGGTAATGCCGACCCTAATGATCCGGCGGCCGCTGATGACAACCGAGCTGCTCTCTTTGGAAACGCCAGCGAGAGAGCTGCGGCACAACCAACTAGCGCACCACCTCCTTACTCCGAGGGGCAGTCTGCCCAGGCCGGCGGCTACGGTGCAGGCGGCAATTCGTCTAGTGCCGCTACTTACCAGGAGCGACATCTCACAGCAGAAGAGGAGGAGGAGCAGGAAGTTCAGGCCGTCAAACAAGATATCCGGTTCATGAAACAGGGCGATGTCGCCTCCACTCGCAACGCCCTCCGCATTGCCGCACAAGCCGAGGAAACATCTCGAGAGACGCTTGCTCGCCTTGGTGCTCAAGGTGAGATGATCCACAACACAGAGAAAAACCTCGACGTGGCTGGAGTGGAAGGGCGTATCGCAGATGAAAAAGCTCGCGAGCTGAAGACATTGAACAAGAGCATGTTCGCCGTGCATGTGTCCAACCCATTCACGAGTGCTCAGCGAAAGAAGGATCGCGACCAGCGAATCATGGACAACCACCGACAGGTGCGCGAAGCTCAAGCAGGAACTCGGAGCGAGGCCTACAAAACCAACCAGCGCATGGAGCAAACGTTCCGGGAAATTGAACGAGAAGACAAGAAGACCAACAAACCATACAAGGCATCCGTAACCGAGCGTGCGAAATATCAATTTGAGGCAGACAGTGAAGACGAAGCCATGGAAGACGAGATCGAACAGAACTTGAATTTGATTGCTGGCGCAAGTGGTCGACTGAATCTTCTGGCCAAGGCGACGGGTCGCGAGCTAGACGAACAGAACAGACACTTGGAGCGTATCATGGGCAAGGTAAGGATTTCCTCTCCTTTTCCAGTAATCCCGATGCTAACGATAGTTCAGAGCGAATCCGTCGACGATCAGCTCGCCATGAACCGCGCCAGGCTTGACCGCATCCGCTAAGCCTGCACATTATGATTGTTATGACGACTGCCTGGCGCCGTCTCAAAACATTCCCATTATCTGAAATTGTTTCCCCTTAACTCAGGCGTTCTGGGCATATCTTTTGGCTTGCTTCGGTTGTGGGCTTATGGGCATTGTTGAGAGCTCTAATACATCTGTGAATAGGAATAGACTTCGCTTCTCGGCTGACCTCGTTACCCTACCGCTAGTTTGTTCATTTACTGCATTTATCCACGTTAAAATATATTGTAGGCCGTCGTCCGTGACGATCCACTACGTAGCTTAGTACTTCAGTCCATGACCATGATTGCATACATGATTGCATCATGGGCCGTCTCCTCCAGGAGGGGATCTTCCTCAGGAAGTCAACAGCTGCGATCCCATTCCTGAGAATAATGTGCTGCCAATTCTCGTGCTGCCAGCCGGTTCCGCCAGCGTGGCCAGCCGTGAAACAGTTCGCATCATACGGCTATTGTACTTGATCAGGCGAACACATACAACCGGATACCCCTATATAATCACAGTCATTGGTGGCATCCATCGAACCGTATCCCCTCTCCGCAGTAAGGGCCATGACATCCCCACTTGGACACTGTTCCGTAACCCTACGTTGGAGACTTCATCACCAGCAGCCGATCCTAGACGCAGTGTAGAGGATCCATGAAATAATTCTTGTAGATCATGTCAGCTAGAGACAATGCAGGACATCGAACAGCACGTTTTCACCATATAACATTCGTGGCTATTCGGTTGAAAATGACTTTGCCGGGCAAGACCCCAGTGCCCTAGAAGCTGCATATCAGAACTGCCTCGTGCAAGACGTGCCTCAACTACAGTCCGCTGCCTCAATCTATAAACTTTCAAGACACTCGTTACTTCGATCTCTGTTCGGAGCTCGGAGGAGGACTTTTTGTAGTGTTGGACTGGCAGCAGATTGTTAGGTGTATACCCTTTCCAAGTAAAGTTGGAAATATCCGGATTGAGGGCCATCTGAGCAGGAATGTTTGAGACTGTGGGATCCTGGACGTAATACCGTACTTAGGAAAGAAAATCCTAAAAGAGGTAAAAATGATCTGGGATTGATCGGGAACTTGACATCTTGACATCTTCGTTCAGTAAAGGGTCTTACTCGTTTTGCAAGTATCCGTCTACGGCGTTCCTTTGCCACAATTAGCATTACTATCTGACGTAGTATAGCTGATATTCTTAAAGCAGCAGAGATAGTTTGATTCATACTCGTTGACTCTACTGCGCACCTCGGCACGAACTCTCGATTCTTTCTGTACTTGGTCGCAAGGCTGGAAAATATATATTTTCATCCTCGCATCACAAAACAGCTACCTCTCATCCACACAACCATATAATAATATCACTGCTAACTAGGAAGCATTTACAATAGAGAATGCAAAGTGCAGGTAGAGCTACAGATAATATTCGCCTCGTCTTTTGTCCATCAAAGGTTGGAGATACTCGAGCGTAGCGCTAGTTAGTGATATTATGCCACGTGATTTTCCCTTAGTCATCTACTTGATCTTGACTTCATCCTTTTTTACGTCCCGGTGCAGCCTCAGATACCACCTCCTGACTCCAAACCATCGCCGTGGCGTCTATCTTACGTCCTTTTATCCGGATGTAGCGGCAGCTACTGTTCTTTCCCGAGGTTGCTTGCTCTACATCGCGTCTCTAGCTCTTTCCCTTCGACAACATGTCTGACGGTAAGGCCCCAATTCTGAAATCATCGCAAGCTCCGCTAATAATAGCCGCAGCGGATTTCGACGCTGTCCGAAAGCTCCAGGCTGAGCGCAATGCGGCAGCGGCCGCGAAAAAAGGTTCTAGGACCTTTGATCCGTCTAACCAGCGCACTGACAACTCGACAAAGGCCTCCTTGACCGAATCATTCGATACAACCCTCTACGATCGTGAGGGTGCCGACAAATATGCGGGTTATAGCACCTCCATCGCTGTTGACGATGGAGATGAAGACATGGAGGACGCGGATAATGGACACCGCTTGGTTGGGCAGTATACTGCAACGCGAAGCCAGATTGACGAGTTTGCCCGGGGAAATGGGGTCGAAGAAGAGGACATTCTTCTCGGACGTGAAAAGGCTGCTAGGATCTCCGACCGAGAGACTGATTACCAGAAACGCCGCTTCAACCGAGGGCCCTTGACCCCTACCCGGGCCGATCCCTTCGCTGCGAACACCCATGCGAATGTTGAACAAGAGGGCCAGACGTACCGTGAGGTTATGGCTCTTCGTGAGATTGAGAAAGAAGAAGAGCGTGTCCAGAAGCTGATCGCAGAGAAACAGGCTCGTGGTGAGAACGGCGTGCAGGAACACGAGGCCACACTGAAGCTCGAGGATAAGGAGAATGCGGAAGCCGGATCGACGGTGTCGGTTTCTACTGGCCGCAAGCGCAAGCAACGCTGGGATGTGGCTCCCACGGATGAGACCCCTGCTGCTCCTACATCTGACGATGCTAAGGCTAAAAAGTCGCGATGGGATCAAACACCTGCTCCTGGTGGCGAGGAAGCCCCCAAGCGCCGTTCACGATGGGATCAAGCACCAGCGATTGCGGCCGCAACACCTGTTGGTAACCAAGGACTTGCAACACCTATGCATCCTTCCCAAGTAGGTGCGCCTATGATTCCAACCAGTTTTGGAACTGATATCTCTGGCCGCAATGCTCCTCTCTCCGACGAGGAGCTTGACATGATGCTCCCGTCGGAAGGCTACAAGATCCTCGAGCCTCCTCCTGGATATGCTCCAATCCGGACACCTGCAAGGAAGCTTATGGCGACACCGGCACCGATCGCCAGCTCCACTGGCGTCGGTGGCTTTATGATGCAGGAACCGGAGAGTGCCCGTTCCCTCGGCAAGCAGCTTCCTACCGAGATTCCTGGGGTTGGTGATCTCCAGTTCTTCAAGCCAGAGGATATGGCATACTTCGGAAAGTTGATGGATACTGGAGATGAATCAACGATGTCAGTGGAGGAACTCAAAGAACGGAAGATCATGAGGCTGTTACTCAAGGTCAAGAACGGCACGCCACCGATGAGAAAAACTGCCCTGCGTCAGCTCACTGATAACGCGCGACAATTTGGCGCTGGCCCCTTGTTCAACCAGATCTTGCCTCTACTTATGGAGAAATCCTTGGAAGATCAGGAGCGTCACTTGCTGGTCAAAGTCATTGATCGTGTCCTCTATAAGCTAGATGACCTTGTGCGGCCGTATGTGCACAAGATCTTGGTTGTTATTGAGCCTTTGCTTATTGACCAAGACTACTATGCCCGGGTTGAGGGTCGTGAGATCATCTCGAACCTAGCCAAGGCCGCTGGTCTTGCGACTATGATTAGTACTATGCGTCCCGATATTGATCACGTTGATGAATATGTACGAAACACAACCGCTCGAGCCTTTGCCGTTGTCGCTTCCGCTCTTGGTATTCCCGCTCTCCTTCCCTTCCTGCGAGCTGTATGTCGCAGTAAGAAGTCCTGGCAGGCCCGACACACTGGTGTCAAAATCGTCCAGCAGATTCCTATCCTTATGGGTTGCGCCATTCTTCCCCATCTGAAAGGTCTCGTTGACTGCATTGCGGACAACCTTAGTGATGAACAGGCCAAGGTCAGAACGGTCACGGCTCTGGCCGTTGGAGCGTTGGCTGAAGCAGCTAACCCATACGGTATTGAGAGTTTCGACGAAATTCTCAACCCGCTTTGGACTGGAGCCCGAAAGCAGCGTGGTAAGGGTCTTGCTGCCTTCCTCAAAGCTGTTGGCTATATCATTCCTCTCATGGACGAGGAATATGCAAACTACTACACCAGTCAGATCATGGAAATTCTTCTCCGAGAATTTTCATCCCCTGATGAGGAGATGAAGAAGGTCGTTCTTAAAGTGGTATCGCAATGCGCGAGCACTGATGGTGTGACAGCAAGTTACCTAAAGGAACATGTGCTGGTAGATTTTTTCAAGAGTTTTTGGGTTAGACGTATGGCCCTGGATCGAAGAAACTACCGGCAAGTGGTCGATACCACCGTTGACCTGGGACAGAAGGTTGGCGCTGGTGAAATCTTGGAGCGGATCATCAACAACTTGAAGGACGAGAGCGAGCCTTATCGGAAGATGACCGTAGAGACTGTGGAGAAGACGATCGCGTCCCTCGGAGCCGCAGACATCTCGGAGAGGCTAGAGGAGCGACTTATTGACGGTGTTCTGTACGCCTTCCAAGAACAGAGCATTGAAGACATCATCATCCTGAACGGCTTTGGAACTGTGGTGAATGCGCTTGGCACTCGATGCAAGCCGTACCTCCCTCAGATTGTCAGTACGATTCTTTGGAGGTTGAACAACAAGTCTGCCACCGTCCGTCAGCAAGCAGCCGACCTCATCTCGCGGATTGCACTGGTCATGAAGCAATGTGGGGAGGATGCGCTGATGGGTAAGTTGGGTATCGTGCTGTATGAATATCTCGGTGAAGAGTATCCAGAAGTGCTGGGATCCATCCTGGGTGCTCTTCGGTCGATCGTCACGGTTGTTGGTATCAACCAGATGCAGCCTCCAATCAGGGACCTGCTCCCTCGTCTTACTCCGATTCTGCGGAACCGCCACGAGAAGGTGCAAGAGAACACCATTGACCTTGTCGGTCGTATTGCCGACCGAGGCCCCGAATCTGTCAACGCCCGCGAATGGATGCGTATCTGTTTTGAGCTGCTTGACATGCTAAAAGCCCACAAGAAAGGCATCCGCCGAGCCGCAAACAACACGTTCGGTTTCATCGCCAAGGCCATCGGTCCCCAGGATGTCCTGGCGACCTTACTCAACAACCTCCGCGTCCAGGAGCGTCAGTCGCGTGTGTGTACAGCAGTCGCCATTGGTATCGTTGCCGAAACCTGTGCGCCGTTCACCGTCCTCCCCGCCCTGATGAACGAGTACCGGGTCCCCGAACTGAACGTACAGAACGGTGTCCTGAAAGCAATGACCTTCCTCTTCGAATACATTGGTGAAATGGCAAAGGACTACGTCTACGCCGTCACCCCTCTCCTTGAAGACGCCCTCATCGACCGCGACCAAGTCCACCGCCAGACGGCAGCAACAGTCGTCAAGCACATTGCCCTCGGCGTTGTCGGACTCGGATGCGAGGACGCCATGGTCCACCTCCTCAACTTGGTTTTCCCCAACATCTTCGAAACTAGCCCTCACGTCATCGACCGAGTCATTGAAGCCATTGACGCGATCCGCATGGCTGTTGGCACGGGCACCGTGATGAACTACGTCTGGGCCGGTCTCTTCCACTCTGCGCGAAAGGTGCGCACGCCCTACTGGCGTCTATACAACGACGCGTACGTGCAGAGCGCGGATGCGATCATTCCTTACTACCCTGAGCTACAGGAGGACGGACTGAAACGGGACGAATTGCTAATCATGCTCTGATCTGATTTGGAGCACAAAAAGGCTATCATACCTCTTCGATCACTGTCTTCTATATGCATGTATTGACATTCTTGGCGTGTTGTGTTGTTCTTGATCCCTCGGCAGGCTGGCGCTTCTTTACATATATCTCAGGAGTTGAACAATTTCATGACCTTCTTTTGCGAATCTCATCCCATTCCTTTCCAAAAAGCTGTCTCTAGTGTCGACGTCGCGTCTGCTTACGGTGGTCCCACGGACTACGGACTAGTCAGAATCGGTGCACTAACTATAGCATAGACGGGCGTCATTGAGCAATTAATATACTGTAGACAAGCTCAAGGTGAAACATTGACTACTTCTACCTAGTCAGGTCTCAGTCTCCCAGACTCAGCCATGATCCCTTCATCTATCTCAGGCAAATTGATTGCAAACAGCACTACCCAAACTCCATCGAGCGCATAGAGCGAAGTCCCCCGGAGTCCCTAACAAAGTATACAGAGACAAGTAGCGGATGACTTGCTACGTCATATCCTCGCAAGTACGGGGTGCAAAAACAACTCTAACTCTAGCACCCAAACGGAAAGGGCAGGCAGGCAGACAAACTACCGAAAAGCCGATACAGATCCATTTAGCAGTAAGAGTCAGTCGAGAAACTGTAGGGGCAGTGTAGGAGAAGAACAAGAATAGAAGTCGCCACTGGGGCAATACCAAACCAAACCAACCAAACCCAACAGACCCAATCTACGTAACTTACCCTGTCGTAGCCATCATCACCTTTCGATTGCAAGTGAGTTCTTGCCAAGCATTCGTGCAGGGTTGTTGAATGTGCCGCGTCAGCCTTTGTTCCCCATCGCCATTCGCCCCTGTCATGTGCGGCCTTGGCGGGCGCGAGTGGGGAGCCAGCATTCTTGGTGATGAATCAGCGGCTGTAGATTCTTAGTGTCTTTACTCCATACAGACTACAGGGTACGAAGCACGTACTAACAGCCGCCAATGCCACAGCCCACGGGTATCCCTAGAACGCAGACGCAAATAGTGCATGTGGGGGCCCAGGCAACAGCAGGTATAGTCAGGGTCTTATCGACCTCGTCCTGGGATTGGTAGGGCTGCATACTCCGTGATCCGTACAGAATTAGCGTACGGTATGTATACCATGCCCGATATCTATTGTTTGCGGGAAACTGACAGGAGTATGCAGTCCTGAGGGAGACAGATAATGAGGGGTGAAGGTGATAGCGCATTACACCCTCCGTCCATACTCAGGAGTATCCCGACACAGTCCTGTACCCTAGGTATGAGGAGCTAACCGGCTTCCCTCGATAAACCGTCTTGGGGGACCGGGGAACGGGAGTGTGTTTGTTTGCCTTGCTCGGTCATACTGACAGTTCGAATTAGTGCTGAGACTGAGACGAGGGCGCAGATGAGATACATAATAATAATACGAAGAGGAGTCTACAAAGGATGGCAAGAGCCACCGGGGAAATCAGCCGTACCCGTGGCTTCCCTCGAAGGTCACATTCATCGTCTAACATCGTCTAAAAAACAAGAAAAGCCGGATGGCGCCACGGGGCTTGAGCGTTAAAGTTTAGAGCCTTGATCGCTGGGGCCTGTAGGGTACAGCACATGGAAAGCGTCCGTCACCAAAAAATCTCATCGATGTGGAAGTTATGTCTTTGGTGGGAGCCGAAGATTCTCCACGTTGTTCAGCGTGACCTGAATCCAGCAGGATTCATCCCTGCTCAGTATGGGCCAGTTCACTCATTCTTTGTTCCTTCCATGTCCCGCTCAGGAGACGCGATGAGGCTGAGGACCCGGCTAAGGTAAGTGGGCTCTCGTTGGGTGCAAACGCAGTAGCTGAGGCGATATCCTTTTCTGGATAACCCGAGGGACCGGGATGACTCGGATGAGCAGCGCTGGAATTCCGCTACCGCTCCTGGTTTCCAGTAGGTCTCCAGTAAGAAAGGGGGCACGAGCCCAAGACTGTGATAGATAGACCCTAAAGAAAACCATAGGTTTTGCTTTTTCCTGCTGGAAGCCACGAGTCAAAGATCCTGACTTCTGAGGCGGAGACCAAAGCAAACGGAATCAGACCATAGCTGGAACAGATTGGATAGCGTAGCTCGCGGCCAGGGGTCTTCTTTGGGAACAACTCATTTTTGAGAAAGGGTAGTATGAGTGCAGTAATACGTGCAGGCGGCGTTTGCTCGGCTCGTGCCATACTAGGATATACCGGACACGCTCCGCTGACAGGGGAATCTGGAATCTGAAAACCGACTGACATGGGAAGCAGTCCTGTTTGAAATGTCGAAGGTGAACGAACCAGAATATTGGCAAAGGAAGTCCAGCTGAGAAGGGCAGATTCATCCAGGACCGGCGTCTCATTGGAAGGAAGCTTGAATCGAGGATTCCTATGCAAGCCCACTCTCTACATATGCAAGCTGCATGCAAGGTGCTCCTTTACAGTCACAGTCACATCAAATCAACATCGTGCATCGTGGCAGTATCTTTCGGGTTAGCATGATGCCGGCCGCCTGAAAGCATTCTCCTGGCGGATTCACTGTCCTGAAGCAGCACCTGAACCCGCAGCTGAAGCTGCAGCTGATAGGGGCCAGGAGCCAGCGAGTTCAGGATAGAGGTTGCGGTTGAGCCATTGACTGCAACTGCTGAGGGACGGGTCGGACAAGGCCCCTTATAGAGAAAGTATGCTCCGTCGAGTTCCTGCACTTTGAGGGGTGGGTAGCATCGTCTCGATGCTTGGAGCCTCGGACTGGTTGCGGCCAAATCATGATCTGATTGAAGAGCCGAGTAATATTAATCTTGCCTGTGACTTGGGAAGCGCAGGGCCACGCGTTATGCTCGCTTATCCTAGCATACGAGGGATTCTAGAAGGAAAATGGTGCAACTCTGGTCGCACGCAGTTGCCCAACCTGGACGTCCGTATCGAGCCGCCATCAGGCAAGCTGCTTGACTACTCGGAGAAGTACTCCGTCCAGCATTTGAGTGATAAGAAGGGTTAAGTCTCCCCGCCTGGCACACCGGGATGATAAAAAAAAACCTTTTCAGCACGGCATCGGTATAATTCCGTAATTCCTGGTCTTCAAGAGACGCTGCATATTGAGGATTCGTATCTAAAGATGATCCTGTATCAAATCCAAGCTAGTCCACTGCAGGGTCCATAAAAGACGTTGGGTACCTGTTTCATTGTAGAGAAGATCACAGTGTAGAGCTGGGGCTCAGTGGCTGACGCCGCAGTCCGTAGATCCGATGTCGATGCATTGCGCGTACAATTGCCGAGCGCCCACGCTCACTCTACTCGAGACAAATTCCGCAAAAGACCCCTGTGATGCATGAACCAATCGTAACAGAAAACGCCCAGGGTAATTGAAGCCTTCTTTCGTTCTTTTCAACGACGCTTTCAGCCTGTGACCGGAAGAGGAGGACAAGGATCCGGCAAATAGGGACTCAGGGCCTCAGGGCCCTGAGGGCCTGACGAGGGACTGCGCAGGCTGACAACCTCTCCACTCTGCAATCATAGGGTCCTGCCAAAGCTTGTCTACAATGTCCGTCTAAACCCTAAGATCGTTCATTTGCGCCAGAAGGGAAAGCCTCTGTCCTGTAGGAAGGAAGACCCGTCAAAACTGTTCATGAAATCAGCTCTTTTGCTCTGTTCAAAGTATATACACAAGAGTAGTTGGTCTATGGCTGGCGCAGTATGTGACAAGATGACAGGGCCGGAATCGGACTGGATCAGAGTCCAAAGCCCCTGAAGAATACCTTGTAGAATGCCCAAAGAATCTGAATTTTCGTATTCATTTTCGTACTCATTTCGTACTCATTTTCGTATTCGTTGGCTTCCAAGAATAGCATAGACCTCGCTCTCGTAATTGTACTGCATATGGAGTTCTGACATGCCCCTGGACCGATACTTGGGATGATGAATGTTTGATATCCAAATTCGACCAAGTCTTAAGAGTGGAGTCACAGGACTGGGTAGCGTGTTTCAAGTCGCTTTAGCTTCATACCTTGAGGAATGTGGCGGTTTGCGTGGACCCATGGGTCCTCCAACTGCACCGAAGCCCTTTGGGCTGCGGGGTGTCGACCAACTATTGGGCGGGAAACTTCAAGATTGTGGGAAGTGACGAGGGAAAAAGCCTGGCAAGGGAAGGTACAGCGCACCTCTGAACTTAGATGCTCAGGAGTCTTGAGGAGTGGAAGAGTTCCCTCCCGTTCCCCCACTGCAGACACGGGGGAACCCTTGCGGGCAGAGCCTGGAATTCCGAAACAGGTAAAGCGCCTTCAGCAAAAGCTTGGTCATTGGGTCAAGATGAATTGTGCACGCGTAAGCTCCTATGGGGCAGGCCGTGGGGCGCAATGCATGATTGGATGATCGTGACCGGGCCAAGCTCGGCTATCGATTATCTGCCGTGCCTGGGGAAGCCCTGTTTGATGAAGTGAGGCCAAGCAAGCCACTTGAGTTCACTAGGGTCTCCTGGCGGGACAGAGGCGTTCATTTCCGCTGTCGAGGCCCGCTCGGTGTGATGATGGCCTGGGTGGCGTTGGTGGCTTACAATTGTTCCTCGATATCCTCGCCTTATCCCTATTGCTGACCACGTCCATTGGTCGAATACCAGCCACGTCAAATTTTGGGAGTCTGCGGCGAATGATCGTGAACGCTACTCCCAAAACTGAAAATGAATGCTCGTTCGGTGTTTGTTGAACCTTCTCAATCAGCGGTACGAGTCCGGATTTCGAGAACTCAATGACCAGCCCAATTTCCCGGCCGTCACGCGGTCACGCACGGATCTGTCCAGAGTTCAAGGTCAGAGGTCAGAGGCCGGGGTTCGGGGTTGAGCCGCCGTCTGCAGACTTGGAGAGAGTCTTGGGAGTCCTAGCCTAGAGACGGCCTGGAGGCGGCCTGGAGAACGGAAGCTCAGTGGTCTGAGCTTATCTAAGCTCATCACCCACCCGAGTCAAGTCGTTCGTTCAACGCCAATCAGCGACGATCTGCCGTCTGGGATCGACCCTATGCAGATGACAGATGGGCCTTGCTCTTAGTAAAGGTGTATATTTTTAACCTCCAGGTCGAGTTGATCTTCACGTTTTCACCTCGATCGCTCGCTAATCGCGCTTGTACCAGGGCGTCGGATCGTCCGTTCCTGAAGATTGCTGTCATCGAGCAGATTTGCATCGTCGTACCAGATCGCGATGCAGTGCGGTTACGGCGATGCGCCCGGGGATCATGTAAGACTAAACCGATATAAAGTAGACTAGTGGATTGGGCGTCAAGTTTATTTGCCAGTCGTGTCCCGGAACCCTAACCAAGGTACGCAGGAAAGTAGAACAGGGCGCTGGCCTGGTGACTGATAGCCCGATGCAACCATGTCCGAATGCACAGACTACGGTGCACAGACAAGAGAACCTCCAACGTACTCCGTTCCCCAAAGACTGAGCCGGCGCGAAGCCGCGTCGACGCGTCAACGCTACCTACATAGTCTCCGATTCCTGTACGGTTCTCGTGGCCACCTACCTGTCGGAGGGAACGCTGGTTGCGCATGGCTGCTGGAGGATCGAAACGGGGAGTCGGTCACAGGTGGACGCCTAAGTGCCGGATCCTGGGCATCCACTCGACTTGGTGGAGGCGACTCCGGCCCATCAAGCATATGCATCAGCATGTGCCAAGGGTCAAGGCTTACCTTCCTGATTTGCAGGAGCTCAGAAGGAGACTCGAAATTGGGTGGTCTGTGTGCGGAATCGAATGAGGTGTGAACGGGTCTTTCAGCAGGGGGTCGAGGCTAAGACATCCATCCGTAAGAGTCTCATTGCCGGAACAGGGCACCCCGCAACAGATTTAGGAAACAGACCAACAGGGTCTAAGAAGCGCCAATACTGATTGGTCCAGAGTCCAAATCCGATTACGCGTTTAAGGGATGATGTGCCGTGTCAGAGTCCCACTTTTTGCCTAATTGCGTAGTGAACGAGCTGCCAGGACGGGCTTAGAAGAGAACCCTGTCCCTTGGAAGAGCTTTGATGTCCCCAGAGTCCCTTTGGGTATAGCGGGCGGCGGGCCTGAACCACCCAGCAAATAAGGGCGTGGAATCTTCGAAAAGCGGTCAAGCGTCAACATATCAGAGTTCCCTTCACAATGGTTGGCGGGTCTGGCATTTTCAGAAGAAATGTCAGAGTTGGACGGTTTTCGAGATGATAGCCATGACGATGGGGACGGCTGCACGGATTCGTACTTTTGACCTTGAAGTTGTTTTTCAACAAGCGCGCAAGGGGAGTTCGCTATAGAGCGGCTCTGATTGGATCTGGATATCTACAACCTGAGAAGAATCCGATAACGAGGACACTTGTGGTGACCGTTGAGTGTTGACTGCCCTCCATGCCGAGGTCGGAGGCGAACCAGCAACTGTAATCCGGTGAATTCTGTAATCCTGTGAATCTTGTGAATCGGACTTTGTACAAGGGAATTCTCCTTGTCGGCACATTCCGCTGAGTTTCCCGCGGGGTCCACTCGGTGAGTACGTGGTCGGCGGGTCGATTTTAGGTGCTTGCACAATGGCTCTTGGCCTGCTTAGCCTGAAGTCTAAGAGGAGTCGTGGATGAAGAGTTGAAGACTGAAGCGTGAAGAATCCATCCACGAGTCCTATTCGAGGTCACGTTGGCGGTCGACCCGCTTGAGTCTGGCAGTTTTGGAGGCGACACGCACCTGCCACTTTCAGCATGTGGAACTTGCGAGCCTTCGTCGTTGCTTTTGTGCCACAGTGCCAGCCACGCGGTCTGGCGCTTTTATGGTCCAGTTGATCGCTTTCCAAGGAACCGGTTCAGCCCAAACTTTAGCCTGAGGAAAAGGAAGCACCAGTCCGTGATACATCACTCTGACCAGCATGGTGACAAGCCTCAAGGCATGGGCGGGGCCTATCATCCATGGCTTCTGCCTCGTTCTCGGGGCCCCTGTCGCTCACCTCGCGGGGAGCGGTTATCGTCGAATCAGCGACGCCAAATTCCTGTGATCATCGCGGGAATGGCAGAACCAGATTGCCAGATAGCCCTTGGCGGTTGATGCTTGGAGCCGTGCCTAACGCACAAAGAATCGCTGTAAAGATGCCCGGGAGCTTGCTGGCATCGTTGTGAAGACCGCCTGCTCTCAAAACCGTCGATGGTCATGATGGTCATGGCTTTAGTCAAGGGCGCTAGTCTCTACGAAGCGGAGTATTCTATATGAACTACCAGCTTTCGAATTGCGCCGTGGTCACTGATGGATATCGTTCCAGCAGTCCATCCTCCAACAGTACAACAAGCCTCGAAGATCACTGTCTATCCTCGAGTTAAGGTTAAGATCTCGATCGTGCCAGCGATCCGCAGAGAACATCCGTCAGCATGCGCCTTCTTTAAACACGCGACATCAATGTCAGAAGAGGCGGTTGACGTGCAAACCACCAGGAGCACAGAAAGAACGGATTACAGTCCTACGGTGGCAGGATGGCGGTCCCTTATCCGGCGCTCCCGGATCCCCAGCTGGGGAGCAAAGCCGGCTTTTTCTGCGTCCTGCAGTTAGGCACCAATAGCGATTTAATTCTGACAAGCGCGGGATGTCTCGTTTCACTCCAAGTGGAGAGGATATTACTCCGTAACTGTGATTCTCTGACATGCACGTCCGGTTAGTTGATGCTTTGCCGCTAACCCATAACAGCGCGTCTTGTGGCCGCTGACGTCGGTGGTGGAGGCCAAGTCCAGTCAACCCAACTCCACGAAAGAAGAATAGAAGTCGACATCGCACGCAGGCGGAAACCGGCTTCTAAACGCGCTGTCGAGGGTAGGAAGCCAGGGTGGAAGGTTCACGCATGAGCGACCGTTGAGAAGCTGCACTTCGGGTGTCACAGTTACTGCTTAGAGAGCACTGAGAGTATTGCCCACCTTCGATGACGGAGAACTTCTCCGCAATTTGCCTTGAAGTGATCTCGGTCATATGAGCGTTTTGATCTCGGGACGAGCTTCCTGGACTTCATCTTCAGCAACTCCTGAGCGAGCGAATTGTTCTGTGCCTTCCTTGCGTAAGTGCGACTCCGGTCGCCTTCAAGTTGCCGATAATGTAGTGTCCATGTGGGGTGATGCTATGACGGGAAACCTGCCAACCCCGGTGATTCGGGGAGAGGGAGTGATGCTATTCGACTGCGTAGAGTACTTCGAGTATTAGTGAGATCTCTGCAGATTGATGCGACGGGGCACTTAGCCCGGCAGTGTCGTCATTCTGCAGAGCGACCTGGTCGACTGGCTCTCATTATCCCACCGTTTATGATCTTATGCAGTGCTAGCCTGCGATGGCCTCAAGAGCCATTATCCGTCCTGCTCTGCAGCGTCGCTAATATATTAGTGTCCTGCCTTGCTGTTGTCAGGTATATTCGACCATATATTACATATAGTAAAAAACTCCCAGTCAGTAGACCGCCTCTCCATCGGCTTGAGCCGTCGGCCCCGTCGTGCTTTCTGGCCATTCATGTCTCTGATGACGAGTCATCGTGGTAAGGATTGTTCCTGGGTACGAAGTCGTCCCCTCTCGATAATTCATTGATTAGGTCATAGAGTCATAGAGGATCATAGAGGTCATAATACGACTACAGAGAAATATTTGTAATCACCAATGCTTGATTCGACTGAAAAGCCTTCAGAGACCACAAAAGGCACAAAAGGCACTGATCACTCTGCAGACCGTCCACTGCCGAGTACAGCGTCCAGTCTCCCGCGCCGGCGTGGAAGTCGTGCCCCGCCACCAAGTCGAGTTGGACATTTTATTATCATAATTGCATATTTGCAATGGATGAAGCACGGTGGACAGGGCTCAAGGCAAACCCTGGTTGATGCATCCATCTCAGCTGGGGCTTGGCATGGCTGCTGCTTTCTGACAAATTACACAGAACAACCAATTTTTCCTCTGGAGGAGACACGGCACAGACGGTATCCAGTGGCCCACCCCAGAGCCCAACCTACCCACACTCCCACGCTCGCACGCTCTCACAGTCAACCGCACTGTTTCCCGCATATGGACTTAGCAGCCAATGTAGCCAAAGTTCATTATGTTGCTCAGATCGAGACGTGAAATAGTCTCTTGAAATAGTCTCAACCTTACCGTCCCATGCCTGCCTGGAAAGGGCAGGTTGTGGCAGCCTGGGAAATTGTCTGGGTGTAGTGCCGTCCCTGGATCCCACCTTGTTCGCTTCTTGTGGGCTTCTTGTGCTCTGTTTGCTCTCGTGCAAACCCACTGCTCAAGCTCAGGTTGATTTCGCCAGCCATCATCGTGTTATCATGCAGAGGTATGCCATGAACCTCGGGTTCGGATTTTCTGAGCCCTCCACTAGACTCCTGGGCGGTAGGTACAAGGCTCCGATCCCGGAGTTTCAGTGGTTTCCCAGGTTCCCTCATCCTTGCCCCTGCTTCACGTCGCATACTGTTTTCTTTTTCTTTCTTTTATTTATTATTTTATTTTATTTTAATTTTTTTTTTATCGCTGACCTGCCTCTTTGTCTGCATCCCACTGGTGGAGTTACCATACCTAATCACAATAATGCACATAAGGTACAATAATGTAGATACGAGTAGATGCTATGCGCTATATTTGTACTGTGTACTGTGTATTGTATGTATTTTGTGTGTAGTGGTGCTAATGCTCAGGACTGGGACTAATGACTATAGAATGAACCCATGGTTCTGATCCTCACTAAGATTTAGCAGCGGTGGAGTGAAGAAATAATCCACGCAATTATTATGGAAAAGGAAAAAGAAGAAACAGAAACGGGGCTAGGGTCCCCGAGGCACTGGTTCGCCATTGGACTCTCCTTTTTTGCCCGCTAGAGTTCTCTGAATTTTGGGATTTATTATTATTGCCTTGCTTGAAGGGGACTGGCGCCGTTTCGAAGCCTAAGCGGGCCAAAGTAACGATCTGCAACCGTCCCCCGACGGGACGTCGTCAGTGGCACTACTGGCGCGGTAGACTGCTGAACGCCAGGGCTTTCCTTCGTCCCTGCGATCCTGTATTTGTTCATAAGCTTCGTCGATCGCCCTTCCCCAGACGCAACTCGCCTTCTCCTTCTCTCATTCAGATCCTCGTTTTTCTTACTCCTCTGAACACAACAGCTGCACCTGCGCGCATCCTCTTCCTCCTCCGTTTGCGCGGATCATTGCAGCTCCAATTGTCCCGGCTCGTCTCTTCTCTTGTCTCTGCTCTCGATCAGCTCCCTGGCTCACCTGGTTCCCCTGGTCCCCTTCGATTCGTGTCGGTCGACCGTCCCTCCCTTGATCATCGCTCCAACGGCCGTGTTGCGAGTATCACCACCCCGCGAGAACATCAACACGATCTTTCAGCACTCTTTCAAAACGACTATCCTCAATGACGATGGTTATTGAAAACCAGAACCGCCAGTATGGCGGCGGAATGGGGTTTGACAGTGTTTACCAGCATCCGCACCACAGTCAACCACCGCAGTTCTCAGATCCTTGGGCCACCGCCCATTCCTCGTCTCACTCGACGCCCCCCGTCTATCCAGCTTCCGTGGGCATCAAGCAGGACGAGACCAGCCGTCCTTCGCACATTCCTCTGCCATACTCCGTTTCTGTTTCGGCTCCTTCGATCGTGGCCGGCAGCAACTACTCGTCCGCGTCCACGTCTGCGAGCTATCCGGCCCCCGACATGATGGGCCTTCCCCATGAGATCCCCCGGACCTCGTTCGACCATGCTCCTGCCTACACTACAGCTCCCTCGATCAGCAGCTTTGCGCCAGCCAGCTATGCGCCCATCAGTTACGCTTCTCCAGTTCACCAGGACAACCGCAGGATATCCCATGCGTAAGAACACCACAACGATCTTCACCGAGTTTATGCTTACCGTTCTTTTTTTCTAGTGATGCTTCCCGCGTTGCTTCATCTCAACCCACTTCAGGCCCGACATTTGGGGACGCGTTGGATGCCAGTCGCGGAATGGTGGCTCTCAGCCAGGATCTGACTCCCCGAAATATCTATGGGCCTCGGGGCTCTCGAGGCTCGGGCGATTCCTACGGGTTTCCCCTAGCACACTCGGCCGGTTCGTCTATTTCATCCGCAGGCTCTTACCCATACTACAGCGCGTCTGTCGCGTCGGTAGAGTCGTCCGTCACCGATTACAGCTCAACAACTTCAGAGTCTTACGAGAATGGCCATTTGTCACGCACACTCCCACGCCCGTCGACTCTCCTCACCGGCAGTGCTCCTCCGGGCCCTCAATCGATGATGAGCCAGTTCAGTTCGAAAATGCCGTCCAACACCCAGAAGAAGCACAAGTGCAAGGTGTGTGACAAGCGGTTTACCCGGCCATCCTCTTTACAGACCCATATGTACAGTCACACTGGCGAGAAGCGTAAGTCCCCTGACAAACTAGTACGTTTTCCGTTTTGTGATACTAATAGATTGAAATACAGCATTCGCTTGTGACGTGGAAGGCTGTGGTCGACACTTTTCCGTTGTTTCTAACCTCCGTCGCCACAAGAAGGTCCACAAGGGCGGGAAGGAGGGAGGTTCAGGCGATGACGAAGAGTAATCGTTTCAATCGACCTGCCCTATCCTGAATACCCTGGCCACTAAACCTTCGCCTGGAGTGAAGGACTGTGTACGATTCGGCTTTCGAATTCTCCACACACATCACACAGTGGCACCATTCTTTCTTCCCGATTGGGTCACGATCCATTGTACAACAGCCTAATATTCCTTCCGCTACTTTCTTCTTTCTGTCTCGGCCTTGCTGGCAGAGAATTGATACCCTGAAACCTTTTTTTCATTTTCTGTGCCCTCGACTTGTTTCTCATGATCCGGCAAAACAAGGTTGAGGAACAGGATGGATACCCCCGTGATGCTCTTCAATTTTCTTTTTCTTTTTTTTCACACCAAAGTTATGACCATAGAGGTAACCGGCTTTTCCTATCGGAGGTCCAATTTCCGCTTCTCATTTTTCATTTCGTTTCTCTCGCTAGACTAGGGTGTTTGGTTATGGTCATTTTGTGTGGCTTGGGTTCCTTTTCTGATACCAATGGGTTGCGTCAATCGTCTTGCGTTTCCGTGACATGGATTTCTTTTCGTTCGTTCGTTCGGGTGCCTGGTTCATCACCATGATGGGTGCATCTGCGACTCCGATTCTACTTTGCTTTCATGCCGTCTTTTGGCTCTCAAAATGCCTGATGGGGGCGTTCCATCGCAGGATACGCTGGGTATGGGAACAAAGCCGGGAACACAGCGATCTCTGAGTATCGCCGTGTTTCGTTTGGGATATGGACACGATTGTGTCACGTACTGTCGCTACTACTACGATATTATCTAATCTAGACGTGCGAGCAGGGCATAATAATATGGAATTGACTGGCCGCACAGCTGCTCCCAGTCAGTCTGATTTGTACATAGATGCGCAACAATATATTCTGTCTGGAACACTGATACCTGTTTATCCATAGACATCTGTACTGGTCACCTTCAATGCTGGTGTTGGCCTTCTCGACGCCGTTTCCCGTGTACGACAGTCATATAACGTTCGTACTTGGCCTGGTGAGCCCCTTTGTGATATCTGAAATTGCGGTCACCCAAGAAAATCCTGCACCAACTGTATGAGGTCGAGACTCTATTTCGGCATCTACCTCTATCTCAAAATCCATGCCTTATGTGCTGAAAGGATAGTGTCGGCAGCCTCGCTGGTTGTTCTCTTAGCTTCCCGCCTTTTTCCGCCCCGGCGCCGCAAAAAAATCCACTTCCACTTCACGTCCACCTTCTCACACGCTTGAGTTCCTCGTTGCCAAGATTCTCTTTCCATTCCTTGGACTACCTGGCCGGAATGTCGTCAGACCAGAATTCATTACCTTGAGTGTCTAACAGATAATGGCTGATGAACATCGCCCACTCAAGCGCGTTCGGCAAGCTTGTGAACCATGCCGGTTGGTGCTCTCATTGTTATGTCGCGTCGATCATGCGGCTTATGATGAAGATGATGGATGACGGTAGTGACGATGAAATAGGCGAAAAAAGTCGCGGTGTCCAGGCGAGAAACCAGTATGCTCCTTTTGCGAGCGGCTGGGTCAGCAATGTGTTTATGCACCGGGCGATTGGCTTGAATTGCCTGCCGTTGATATTGTATGCCTCCAATCTGCCTATGTCGAAATGCGTCTGGCCGAGACTGATGATTACTACTCGGTAGGCTAAACGACTATCAAGCGTTGAGGACAAGCTGGAGGAGCTAGCTCGGAATCTCAAGTACATTCTCTCCAACCTGCAGTTGCGATAGATCGCTTCCAGTTAGTTATCAGCTTGTTCTGACTCGTCACTAGACCGCACTCCACGCCAGCTGAAGTCTCTGTCACGCACTCAGCGCTCGAACAGCACAAGCTGCCAAATCTCCAGCAAGATGATCTCTCTACCGTTGCGCATCTGTTCCTGACATGCTGCAACTATCAGCCTCTCCCGCTCTTCCATCCAGATAGCTTCGTTGAGACCCTGGAGAGTCGCGATCCGGAGCTGATTCTCGCAATCCACGCTATCAGTCTTCGGTTCGGGCGTAGTCCGGATGGTAGCGACTTGCGTCCTTATATCACGGACTGTGCGCGTCGAGCGAGGACCCTTGTGATGGAGCGCATTGGTCGAGGGCCTCTGGAGCTGTCGACTTTGCAGACGCTTTGTCTTCTGGCATTGTTTGATTTTACCGGTACCGGCCCCTGATGTGTTCCTCCCTCTACTCAGAGACCATGCGTGTTGACGTGTTAAAGCTGGTGATACGGTTCAGGCTGGGTTGCATCTCAATATGGCGACGTATCTGGCGCAGAGTGTTAATACTGCGGGGGAAACCCTAGGAGCATTACATTCGGATCCGGATGAGAAGCGGAGGTGTCTTTGGAGTATTTACTTCCTCCAGAGCCTCCAAGGGGATGGGGTGCAGGCGGCGCGACTTATTGCGGGTGTCCGTACGCCCTTCAATACCGGCTCGGGATTCTCTCCTACCTTTACCTTGAACCCCGGTCCCGAGACTGGGCTACCTCTTTCGGCAAAGGAGGATCTCGATCTCATCTCCTATGCAGTCCAAGCGGGCGAAGTATGGTCTATGGCAATGGCATACGCGGCTAGCCGTGTCGAACCAGATGCACCGGCACCATGGTCACCACAATCTGACTATTCGATCGTAACTTACCGCCATATGGAGTTTGACAGTCAGGTGCCTCTGAAATATCGGTATGATGCCAATAGATTCCATGAACACCGCCTGCATGAGCTGAATCAGCGGCGCGAGTTCTGGGGTCCGTGGTTGTTCACGCAGTTCCTTTACCTGGCAATCCCCTGCCTTCTGAACCACCCATTTCTGCTATCGCGGAGACTGCGTAGCTTCCGGCACACCATGCCGCAGTCCTTTATCCGACAGTCGTTCGAGACCATTACAAACAACGCCGCGTGGATCCTACACTTGATTGACCTAATCGAGCACAAAGGGTTCGAAGTCTGCGACCCAACACTTGCCCATTGCGTCCTTATAGTAGCGACTATTCATCTCCAACATAGCTTCGTTGATGACCCAAGTTTTAGGGAGAAGGCGCGGAGAGGATTCACCAAATGTGTCCGGTTCCTCCATCCGTTGGCGCAGCGATGGCCACACGTCCAGAATATGGTAGGCTATGCATCCAACAAGCGGCACATATCTGTTTTGATTGTTCTGTTAGCGCCCATATGGAGAGGCGGTGTAAGCTAACTGGGCATTTTCTGGGCATTCTAGATTGACCGACTTACACGGCTTCGAGAAAACGTTTCCGCCGGTGACCCCCAAGCCTCCCATTCCCGGCAAGCATGGACCACCAATGCCCAACTTCTTTGGGAGCTGCTGGTCTACGACCGTGCAAGCCGCTCACCCCAAGCGAGTCAACTTTTCGGAGCGACTCTCTCAGACGCCTCCTCTCGGCAGACCGCACGCATGACTCCAGATCCCAACTTCCCCCTTGTAGGATCCGCAGGAATTACGGGCCACAAAACGGTCGCCAAAGAAATCTATACACATCCTCCAGAGACTGTCACAACACCACCCGCAGTTCAAGCGGAGCCGCTCGCAGCAGCCGTGCCGTCTATAGATCTTGACCCGTTCAATATGATTTCGGACCCCACGCTGGAAGGAATCACGGACCATATGTTTTTGGAACCAGAAAGCTACGGCCGAGCCATTGAGGATTGGTGGGAAGGAGACGGCTTGATTTAGTGGCTTAGTCGTTGCTCCGCGCTAGCTCGTCGCCATTCATTTGCACAGCAAGACCGTCGGAAGGCCCAAGCCTCAACCAACATTTCCAGAGGTGACAGATTTTTGAAAAGAAAATGAAGAGAACAAATTCCCAGCAGCGACCTTTATACGTGGCAAGGCGCAGCCCGGCTCATGTTGGAAAAATTCCTGGTGTTAGTTCCGCTGGCGCGAGCGCAGCGGCAACCTCAGTCTTTGTAATGTCTACCTCGCTTCCGAATCTGGGTTCGTCTCCAAACCAGCAACAGAACGTTGGAAATTGGAAAGAAAGGAACGGAGATCAGTGCGTCTGAAGTTTGATTTGAGCTCCATCAAACTACATGAAAACGGCGCGTTTGCTGGGATTCTGCAGCGCTGCCGCGTTTCTCGTGCAACCGAGATCAAACCAACAAGGTTTGAATAAGCGCCGTCGATATTGCAGTGCCATGCAGGTCCATGAGGATGGCCGAAACGTTGGATCCACGTTAGATCGGTTTCCCCAGTCTCCACTGATCTCGTTCGTGGGATGATGAGATAAACTCTCTCTACTATCCGGGTGTCTGGCTTCTTATATAAAGGACCCTGGACCTTTTAGTTCTTGTCAGACCTGAACAATATCAATGCACTGCATCAAATACACATCTACCATTAAGCACAGGTAGGGAAGGAACAGGGGACAGTACTTAGGCTTCGAATCCAAGCCTCTTGACGGGTTTTTTCAAACATCTCTATCTCAATATATTTTTGCATACCAGATCACCGTTGTTCTGAAGCAGTTGGTGACATCTTGATCAACAGCATTGCCTATCTTTCTCAACCCTAGAAGCTTCAGAATCCAACAGAGTCAACCATGAGTTGGGCAACATCCACCCTCGTTCAATTCCTTTGCATCACTGCCGTTACCGCATTACCTGCCCGGTTCGACTTTTACTCATCTTTCTATCCAAACCTGGTCAAAGATTTTCTCCAAAACACCCAATTAGCCGGTTGTGTTCTCCCCAGCACAACAACTCTCTCTTCATCTTCGCTCTCCGCGCCATCCAGCGGTCTGTCTCTCAAGGCTATCACTCTCGGACGCGGAACCCAAAACTATACCTGCGCCGGAAACACGGCAGCCACAACGCCAGAAGCAACCGGCGCAACAGCGACTCTCTTTGATACATCTTGTCTCGTGGCCGCCGACGTGAACGCCGATAGACAGCCAATCCTTCACTTCCTTCCAGATAGCCTCAAGACCGTCCCCCTCGGCAACTTGGATCTGTTCGCTAGCCTTCTATCGCACTCATCCGGCCAAAGCATTGCTGTCGGGAAGCATTATTTCACGGCCGACGGAACCCCGTTCTTTGATCTGCGTGGTTCAGAAAGGTACAGTTCAGGCTGGATCGCCGCCAAGAAGGAAGACGAAGAGGATGCACCGGCAAAGCCAGGGTATGGAGTTACGGGAGATGTGGCTTGGTTAAAGCTAACGGCGGTTGAGGGGAGTCTCAGTGTGAGTGTTTCTACCTTCTCTTTCCCTTCTCCGTTTTCTCCGTGCTTTGGTGAACTAACAGTTTTTGAAGGAGGTATACCGCATCCACACAGCTGGCGGATCGGCGCCTGCTACCTGCGAGGATATGCCTGAGGAGTTTACGGTGGACTACGCGGCAGAGTACTGGTTCTATGGATGACGCTGAATGAGAAACGGTCTGAAATGGGTGGCTTCTTTTCGCAATTTTGTCCTCTGACTGGAAGTCTGGGCGGCTTTCTGGCACATTTTCCAGATACCTTTTATGCCATATTCGTGGTGTCCTATGCTTTCTAAGGGAGACAGCTGAATCGCAGTCTTGTGTAGAATTAAGTTTGAGCGTGACAATATATTGAAATAACATTATATACGGGGAATGGTCGCGAATGTCTTGAACAGGACGTGCCGCCATTTTTCAGCTTTCTAGAACCGCGCCTCGTAAGGCGCAAGCTAAGATAACCTCATAGCGGCAAATGTACACGCCTTTGTGTCATGTACAGTTGAGTGAGGTACACCGGGACATTGCTCCTTTCTCTAATTGCAGGACCTGTCCTACTCAGCAATGTAGGTATGACAGCTGCTCAGTCCTCCTTTTTGTCCTCTTTCTTTTGTCACGAGATGCCTAGGTACTCCTTCCGAATCCTCGCTATCCACTGTTCGTCTACCGCATCTACTTTGTTCATTCTGCTTTCCTGCGCCTTGATGTAGAAGAACTCGTGCCCTCGATGACACACACTGAACTTGAACTCCCCCTCACACAGCTTCTGATAACAAGCCCCGTTGAAGTTCGTATTGACACAGTCACGACACCACCACATACCCTCGCCGTATTCCCAGACTTGACCACAGACACCGTCGCAGCGCACTTTCCCACCAATCCTCGCCAGCATTTGGACACAGACCTCCGTATTCTTGTTGTCGCCGAGAGGCACAAACACAGACAGTAGCCGTTGAAACGCGAATGCATCGTTTTCCGCGTCCTCATCGCACAGCAGATCAAGCGCCTGCTGCACCGTCTCCCGCACGATCTGCTTGGCCTGGATATGGTCCCCCTGACCATACCAGTACCGAGCGAGGTATATCTGGGGCCCTACGAATGAGGCCGTTTCGGAGATACTGTCGGGGACCAGCGAGGATATTTTCTGAAGGTACAGGGATGGATTATCTGCGCGCTCTGCCATGTCGACATAGATTGGACCAAGTTTGCTGATTAGCTGTGGGAGGAGACGGTACTTATTCCCTCTTGGGAGGTCTTGTTGGATTGCTTGCTCCCACTGCTTGATCGCTTCCGCGCGTCGGTTGGGAATCCCATAGAGCGCTTCTCCGTATGCGCAACGGACGTGGCATAGTTGGGCGTATTGTTCCGTGTAGTTGAGACGAGCAATCGAGATCTCGTACATAGTGTCGAGCAGGTCGATTCGCTCAGTTTTTTGGATGAGCTTCGAAAGGAAGGAATGAAAGTATGGACGCTCTGCGAACACTTCCACCATCTCGCCTAGATTGTTCACTTCCGTAGAGTGATCACGAATGACTTCCAGTATGTCCACAATGTCCTCCCAACAGCCCTGCTTGGAGTACATCTGCATGATCTCAAAGACACGATAGTAGTCGGTGAAATCAAAAGTCAGTGCACGCCGACAGACGGCCACCGTCTGATTGTATAGCTTGTTCTTCCAGTATAGCACTCCCAGCGTGTTTAGCATCTTGGCGAGCTCCATGCGGTTGAAAGCACCCTTTGTCCATTCTTGGTCATATTCAAGGTGACTCGCCGTGGATTCGAGCAGGTCGATTCCCTCTGCCGGGTCAATGATTTCGGCGAGCAGTGTACTTGCTCTGAAATCATTCGAGTCGAGGGCAAGAGCGTGGCGAGCTCGAGACTCGGCTTCTGCTCTGTACTTGAAGTACTGGGAGAGGGTACCTAGCTGAACGTGCCAAAGGGAGCTTCGCTTCTTCACGTCCTCACCTAGTACGCCAGCACACCAGCTCTCGACTTCGTAAATCTCTTCTAACATTGGTGTGTATGTCACGTCTGGGACATGGTCATTTCCTTTGATCTAGGACTGTTAGTTATATCCTACCATGCCACCGAAGGCGAGCATACCTTATTCACAAATGCCAATATAAAAAGGAATGCATCCCGCGTGAAGGGCCTGAAATGTGGTTGCTGCAGCAGACGATAAGCCATCCACTCTGCTCCTGGTCTCATCAGATGATCCTCATCCGATACTATCTTTGCTAGCCACTGCTGAGAGCCTTCATCCTTGATGTCTGCGATGACGGCGGAGTCTGCGAGCCACCTTGCAACTTGCCGTACGCTCTCGTCTCTTTCGAGCAAATCATGCCGGACACGCCACCGTATTGAAGGACTGGTGATGAACTCGTCGTTCTTGAGGAGAACGTCCAGTGACTTACCTTCTGTGAACAGCATCACCAGTTCTGATCCAACTTTTGCCAAGGCAGAGTCATCTGCCAGCGCCAGATCAACTGCCGACAGATGTTGCACGAGATATGAATGGGCGTACGGCAGCAGCAAGCTACGTTGCGGATATGACGGACCGTTTAGCACACGTAGACACGCCAACGCCATGAGGGTTTGGCCGGTGTGTTGATCATCGCAACGGAGGGCGCCTTTATTACGACGCCGCTGCTTTTGCTCTAAATATGCGTCCAGATTCAGACGCTTGTATACTTCAGGTGGGCACACAGTGCGCAAGAAATGCTGCACCATAGCGCTCTCTTCGGGACTTATCCCGTGGTCTTGAAAATTGTCACCGTCCTCCTGTATTCGAGAGCTGTGGTATCCCTTCCGGATCAATTCTTCGATATCCGTCGACCTGAAGTCGACTCTTCCGATGCGATCAACTTCAAAAATCCGGTACTTGCTCTTTATTTTGTCCTCTAAAGGCAGGAGAGAGGGCTGACCTCTCCGGAGATCCAGAGCAGCACTCAATTGCGAAGGAGTAAGACGTTCAGCTCCATACACTATCCAGCGCACAATTTCATTGACTTCTGCGATCTCACTTTCTGTCAACTGATCATTCAAGTGCCTTATCTCTTCCAATATTTGCTCCGATCTTTCACGACCCGCAGAGTCTAGAGCCCTCTCGATGTCTGCGACATATTCGCATTGTTGGATCGTGTCTAACGCCGTGTCGATGGTAAGATAATCGCCTTTGGCTTGCTCCGCCAGTCGCTCCTGGATTCGTCTTCGGAGACAAGTAACCTCTTTACGGCGTGTGCCAATCCTCAACGCTGGCATATCGTCCATTCGATGACTGATATACTGCTGCACGTCGCCAGCGTTCCGCTGCTCAATTGTCATCCGGTCAAATTTGATGCCTTTTTGCTGCGCTAGCTGATCAAAGCAGCGAGAATCTCCAGTCACAAGGACCCTTGTTTCTCGACCATATACGAATTTTGATGCCCGTGCCAGGAAACGAATCATGCCCTCGCCAACAGCGTCACCCAGACCATCGATGACGATATAAAAGGTGACGTCCATATGCGCTAGATCCTCGTTCCAGAAAAGCAGGTGCTTCGAGATATCTCGTGGGTCGATCTCGCCCATCCGTTCGCATATACCTGCCACCGATTTTAAATACCGTCTTTCTGCCTGCGCAAATTGCCAGACGAGGCTCTTTGCTACAGATTCCAAGTTCGTCGCTTTTTTCAACTCGTCGCGCGAGTCTCCTTCGACAAAATAGAATGCCGTTGAGATCCTTTTCGTTCTTGCACCGGCGGCTCGCTGCTGCTTCAGCCGTGATATAATTGTCGATGCCAGATAGCTCTTTCCAGACCCTTCTTTGCCTTCTATCGCTAGAATTGGCGCACCCTCTCCAGAGAACCAAGCTCTATAGAGCGGTTCCTCAAACACCCACTCCCCCGTCCCTTTAATCCGACGTCGCATGTAATTCCTGTGGATCGTCGCCCACGACGCCTCCGGATCCTGCGTCCGCTCGTCCATCTTCGATGCGTCAAACCCAAGAGTTCTTAACAGCAACCGATTCATGCTAGCCGTGTCCTTCTCCCTCGTCAACGTATCAACCAGCCCCTGCGTAACAGCCAATGCCGCCTGGCTCGCCTCCGCCGCCTCCGCAGCAAGCGCCAAAGTTTGCGCCCCAACGAGCCGATTCTCCTTATCAACTAATCGCTGCATCTGATCCAACAGATCAGCAACCATATCCTCCTGCATGAAAAAGATCTTCGTAAAGGCAAGAAGTCTCGTCCGTTTCGATCGCAGCCGGACCGTCCGCGAACATATCTCCACGAATAGCAGTAAATGCTGCGCCGATACCCGGCTAAGATTCGTGTCCATACCGGCGCGGATATGGTACTCTAACCGCTCAAGATACTCAGCGCATTGGGAGAGCAAGTTCGCTAGCTCTTCAAAGATCGCTTGGTAGCCTTGCCATGCTGAGATCATGAAGCTGAGGGCGTTGAAGCAGAGCTCTGTCGGACCGAATACCTACATCACCACACCAGGTCCTATGTTAATCCATTATTGTGACCGAACGGCATGGCGCTCTATGATAGACTCGAGACTCACCTGTGACGCAGCACCAGCTGCCACACCTCCGACTGTCTGGACGACACTCAGCGTCCGATTAAACGCCGTTCGCACGCGTTCTTTTCTCTCGCTTCCTTCCGCAGCCTTCTTCTGCACGCTGTCGAGTTGCGCTAAGACTTCCTTTATACTAAGCGGCTGAATCTGGCTCTCGTCGCCGCCTGCGAGCTCCAGTACCCGCACGTAGACTTGCGTCCAGATCGTCGTCAGCTCCTCGTTTATGGTTGCATCTGTGCCCGGGGGAGCGGGCATCTTGTCGGCGCCCTGAGAGCTGCTGTTAATATGGTGAATTAGTGATGCTTAAGGGGAGGATGTCCAGAGTAAAATTTGCTCTGGGGATATACAAGCTACGTAATCGTGCATTGAATTGCGTCTTAAGGAGAGCTGAGGAGCTGAGCTGTCCACTGCGTGGGGTCATGTTCGCACATCAATTGCCCTATTTGGACAGGGATGAAGCCACGATCGGAGATCGTCGGTTCATCGTATTGGGAACTGGTTAGTAATGTCGTGCGGTGGGAACCTGCTCAGTGTATTCCGTCGTCATGGTGGAACTACTGCGGTTATTTACTGAGAAGGAAACAACCCCTTGATAGATACAGAGAACAGACGACCGGCTTGACCATGAGTCGTCACGGCGTACGGGCAAGTCATGCAGCGGCCTGCTGCTTTGGGTCTTCCTCAAACTGAACTGAAGTTTCCGCATGACTCTGTGGAGTTCTCAGGCAATTGAGGGACCGCATCTAAAAAGGTGGCCCTCAAGACAATAGCAGGAATAAAGCTTGCAATTCATAGTTTTCATATGGGTCTTGACGTACAGGCTGTGCATCGATTCGCCTTGACACGGTTTACGAAGCCAGGCATGCTTTAGTGATTCTGTTTAAAACTTTGAATGGGAAGTGTCGACCGTGTATGTTCATCAAGTACGCCGTAACGCTGAGATTGCGTAGCCATGCCGGCCCTAAGAGCATTCGGTTAAAGAATTGACAGGCAGCCGTGGGTAGACTGGGAAACATTTTCCATGACTCGTTCCAGTTGTCTTGGGCGTGGAAGGCGGTTGGTATGTGGTAAGGGCTCCGCCTAAGAAATGAGCGCAGAAAGCTAGGGTTTCTAACACTCCTCCGGCTTCGCCAGGAGTGCGCGCTCATCACCGCAATCAGGGCTGCTCGCGGCGTCAGAGACACCTATCAAGCACCCGGCCTAGGTGCTCCTTACAATTGCTGCATATTTTCTCCAATCCGTCAAGGCCTCAGGCCTCGCATATCAAAGGATAAGCGTGCCGTGCAATATAGCAAGATTGTGGCAGTGCTCGGAGCTAGCTATCCAATGGCGTGGGACCGATTCGCCACAACCACAGAAGCCCTGCCACATCAGCAAATTCCAGCTGTTGACTGTCATCGGAGCCTCCGATACCAAGCTCAGATGGCCGTCATCAATAATTGTCCGACGCGCTTACCTTCGCCTCGCTAGCGGCTGTTCCAAGAGACCGGGCCCTTGTTGACGTGTTCCTACTGAGTCAGAGCAGGGATGTTAGACGCGAGATGGATTACTCGGAGAGTCCGAAGATGGCTCTCCATTGCATTCATCTTCGGACTCTTCATTGCATTTGGTTAAGTCTTTAGTGGCGTAGACTGCAGGAGCTGCACCCTTCAGCCCAGGAAGAACCTCTATTGTATGTCTGAGTAAGCTGAGGACAGGTCAGGAATTTGGTGTCTCAAATTTACCAGGCTGCATGCCGCTTCATTGTCACTCGACTCGAGGTAATCGTAAGACAGTGTCTGATATAAACCAATTGTTAAGACAGCACTCGGTTAGCTTGGATGTTCAATACCCTCGTTCATAGAGACACTCCGAGTAAACCTGACGTAAAATGCGACTGACCGTTATTTCCTCATTATCAGCCAGTCTATATGGCAATCTTGCAGTTGCTGTTGGGGTTGGGCAAAGACATCTCCGTAAATAGAAAGCATTCATTGTGTTTGCTGGCTGTGAAAGAGAGCAGTCTGTTGACTTTATGTAGGTAACTTCGCAGCATGTCGCAGCGTAGAGCATTGACGTCCTTGACTTCTCGGGCAAGCAAGCTTGAGCTTGTCTCAGTAAAGTTTCGTCAGAGTTGTGTTCCATGGAGAAGATCTATCCCGACACCAAAGCTGCGATGATGTCACGTGAAGTAAGTAGCACGTGACTAGCTCTGGTCCAACCCGCGTCGCGTCCTCACCATGCTCAACCCTTTGAAACCATCTCTTTCACCAAAGCCACATTCGCAGTTTCTTCTTTTGCAGCCTGAAATGCGCTGCTTTGAATAAAATCTATCTATTTATTGCCATCTCCTGCCCCACTCAAACCGCGCCTCTTCCCTCCTCTCTCCCCAACCCAACCCTTTTGCCTCCGCGACAAACACTCCTTTTCCCCGAATCACTAGAATCTATCCATTGACGCCCCTCATCCTCACAATGGCCACCGACTACGCTAAGAAGACCAACGCTGAGCTCGTTGAGATCCTCAAGTCACGGAACCTCCCTCACACCGGCAAGAAGGCGGACATGGTTGCGCGCCTCCAGGAAGACGACAGCTCGAAAGCCGCTGCGCCCGCTCAAAACGAGAACGCGGATGATGTGATCGACTGGGAGGACGATGAAGTTCCTGCCGCAACCTCTACCACGACGACCAAAGCCGCCGAGACTGATCCTGCGGCTGCAGCTGTGGCTCCGGTCCCTGCTGAAGAGGCCGCCGCAGCCGCTCCCAAGGCGGAAGAGACCAAAACAGATGGCGCAAAATCGGAGGCGGGAGTAACCCAAGACAGTGCAAAGCCCTCAGGTACAGTAGTACCGACGGGCGCGGAGGAACAGGCAGCCCAACAGCCTACGGAGGAGAAGCCAGCACCTAACTTCGCTCTCGGTCTCTCTGTGACGGATTTAGAGGAAGAGCTGAAGAAGCGCAAGGCCCGCGCGGAGAAGTTCGGTATCACGGAGGAGTCGCAGGCTGCTATTGACGAGGCGGCGAAGAAGCTTGAGCGCGCTAAACGGTTCGGCACAGCGGGTGAAGCACCTGCTGTAGAGAGCGTGAGCCGGCTTGACCAGGCTCTGCCGGAGAGATCACGGAAGAGGGGTCGTGGTGAGAACGACCAGGGTGGCCGAGGCGGCAAGAAACGGAATCACAACGGGCGGAGCAACAACCAGCGCCAGCGTGGTCGCGGCCACAAAGGCCAGGGACAAGGTCAGAGCCAGAAGCATGGACAGGCCCAGAAGCCTGCTACGAATAACAGCGCGTCAAATGGCTGGAGTGAGAAGGATAAGGCGGCCATGGAGGCTCGGAAGAAACGCTTCGGCACCAGCGCGTGATTCTAACCTCTCTAAGCCCGTCTGCTTGACGCCTACCGCTATTATTCTCGGTTGATCTCCTACATTATGTTTTATATCGATTTATTACTGCTATGTTGTCAATCATATTCGGCGTTATGGGGCCACTTTGATATCCAGTTCTTTCGTTTGGGTTTATTTTCTGATATGGAAATGGGCGTCATAGTAACGGTGTGCCGTATTGCTCGTAGCCTGAGATTTTGGTTTCCAGAGAGTTAGTCGTATCCAGCAAGTCAGACCAACCTTTTTTTTCTCTAACTCTACCCAGTAGAGTGAAGTCAGCGTGAAGTTTGCGGCTGGGCTGTTAGGGCATAGTTCTGGGAAGCCCTATCATCATTTGCTAAATACCACTGAAACCATACCGAACTTGGACCTCTCCATCGAACAGGTCAGCATTTATGGTAGTACATTGAGACTTAGACCCATGGTCAGAAAACTAACAGGTAGAGCAGACAGTTATAGCTGATGATATGTGTAGCTCATTGTTTGGTGCATACTGCTTCCCAATACTCGCGGAGGGAGTTGTCCCTGCGAACGAATTAGCCTACACGCGGACGAGCTCAGGGAATGAGAGGTTGCGGCGATGAATTCGGAGTGGGCGAAGAGGACAATGAAGACCTCGTGGGGGCTACGGAGATAGTGAGACAGAACTTGACAATGCATCGGCGCTGCTGTAGAGGTGTTTGAGGCGGCATGTACTCCTCTATGGGGATCATTATGGCGATATCAGTATACATTTTGATCCAAAAAATTGTAGGAGATCGGGCCTAAGCCGACTGAAGCCTCGATAACTTTGGGATGGATGTACTCCAGCACATTTTCCACGCGGGTGTATCTGACGATGCTGGTCAGATCTTTGGTAATCTCTAGATTGTCGGAAAGGCAAGTAACATCGTCTTTTGCCTCCAATGTTGCGGCAAGAGATTCTCGCTCAGCTTGCGAAGCGCAGTAATGTTGCTCTAATTGACTGGGCATTCTGTCCGAGCTAAGCCTTGTTGATATTAACATGCTACTCTTCCATCTTCAGAGACTCGCACCGTGGCTCTTAGACAAGAAAGGAATAGTAGAGCAGTAACTACTCAATGAGAGCTAGGTATTCCCATCATAGAGCGAGTGCGCTTTGAAATAGTTGGAATAGTGGCTCATTTATCTGGTTTATCACGCTGCAAAGTAGCGTTGGGACAGAGGGGATTCATCCAGCTCACCAACTAAAGCGGCAACATTGAAGTCCAATGAGACTCGATAAATCATGTCGTATCCCCCGTGCTACTAAGTGGGTATTGGCCCGTCTTAAAAGTATTTCAACGGAGAAAAGCGATGACGAATGAATACCCGTGCGGCATTGATTTGATCAAAGACTTTATCACATTCAACTTTGCCCAGGAGGCTGAACTCCACTGCACTGTTGTCATGTTAGCGGTACGAGTCACGAGGCCATGGAGGCACGGGCACAGCTGAACTGCGGCGCGGCAGCGGTTCCTGCAGCAAACCCGATCGACGCGCGGGCTGCAGCTTCATTGACGCGACTCCTTGCATTCCACTCCGTATCCGGGTCTCACTGAACGTAGAGAAAACACACCAGGAAGATTTACCACAGGGACTGACTGACGCTATCCTCCGAACTGGGGTCCGAGGCTGCTGATTGGCTTCGGTGGCTGAAATGAACAACCCCTGTCATTCCCCAGCAAACGGTTTGACTTACCGCCGTCTCCACTTGAATACTCCGGCGTCGCCATGACCGTTCTTTTTTTCTTGACGAATCGCTTTGCTGAAGTGGCATTTTGGCCATCGAGCTAAAACTAGGGCTGCAATGATTCGCGCCTGTTGGCCGCTCAGGTGTAGGCGCAAGGCTCAGCGGCAGTTTAGCGGCGGATCTGGACCCACGGCTCAGGCCATCGAGCAGCGACCACAGAACGGCCGAGCGTCAAGATCTGGTATTTCCAGTTGCCCCGGATCCAAATGCCAACCGTTAAGAACCAGAGTGCGACTCTGTTTGGTTCACGGCCCGTTCCAACGTAACTTTGCGCGGAGGTCTCAGCTTCAAGAAAGTCACAATGCCGGGAATGCCCCTCCAAGCCCGTCACTGGTCAAGGCCACACTTCTCAGCATTCACCTTATCTGTGACAGGACAAATCCCCTTCGTCCAATCTGGGCTCGCGATAGCCGGTCACTTGTGTTGGCTGTGCAATGAAGCGTTCGGACTCGGAGCGCACCTTCTACAGGCCTCGCTTCAATTGTTTATCGTCAGGGCTATTTCCACTGAGCAACGAAAGTTAATTGTTAGCAAGAGAGTCTCGAGTGTCCAATAATTCCGGTGTAGAAATCCCACTTAGCTGTCCAGAGTCGAAATTTTGTAGTACTGCGCCCTGCTCGTAAATGCATTGCGAGTGGTGGGGCAAATATGGCTTATTTTGGGAATCCGGGCGAACCAACTGGAAACATATGCGAAATAATGCGAGAAACTCGAAACCGACTTGATGCATTGCTAATAGCCAGTTGGGGTACATAGCCTCTCATACGTACTCTGTACGTCGAGTTCGGTGTCGCCGGTGGTGATCGGCCGTGGTCAGTGACCAGTAAGTGCAGTGGCCAGCACCTGACCGACTGCTGACTTTGCTGTACTGCCAGAAAGATCTCCAGCAGCCTAGGGGCAAATTTTCGACTCTACATCAAATCAGACCATTCTGATCCAGCAACACTACTGGCCAAAGAGAGCTCTAAGCTACTGCATATTTCCTCTGCCCATCAAACTATCAAAGCGGTTTGTCTCTACCATCAGCTAGTGGAGATTCTGATATTGTTCCTCTGTTTTGCCTATGGTCGTTCTGCTTAAGCCGTCTCTGCGCTATCTTCCGCCACTCGCCCCGGCTTCAACCTGTCACCTTCCTCGCACGGCCCAACCGCTTCCAAAGCCGGTCATACCGCGTCCTTTTGAGTTGATGTGAGATTCGTACCTGTCGTCGCTTGCAAATATTGAGAAGAGTGGGTCAACTTGCCTTCATCCCGTTACTCACCAGTTTTATCGACCAACGGCGTCTGGCTGCCGTTGACCCTTTTACCCCTCGAGAGATAGCTGAAATTGATACTGCAAAGACGAATGTGCAGCATCTTCACCAATGATTGCCTTCGTCACACAAATATCGAATGCGAGACCGGCGTCGATCTCGCACATCGCGCCAGGATCCCTCATGGTCGTCTTTAGATGGATCGCTCCCCTGCGAATGGGGAACTGAATTCCCCACTAGACCCAGAGGCCCCAGCAGGGTTGAAATTTTAGCGCGAGGCACGTTCTCACGTTGAAAAAGGCTCAGAATCCAGATCTATCGCGAGTCAGGACTGCCGCAATCGCATCTCTCACACCTTTCTACTCTCGTTTATTTTGCGTTGTTACACGCACAGCTTAAGCCCCTCGGTATACCCATTCCTTTTCGAATTTAGGCGTGGCCTGAAAGTATATGCGACTCTGACGTGGTCGTGCAGGCCCAGCTCGGATCTATTTCGCCTTCTTAGCCACAGCGGACCTGCCTGTGGCGGAGCGCCTGCATATCTCGCACTATATCGCTTGGGCATGTACATCTTGTCGCCTATTTCTTGTTTCCTTTGCCTTGTCATGATCGAGCTGCAGCTTCATATCTAACTAGCTGCCTCATTTTATTTTTTTCGCGACGTCATCTATATTCTGTTGGAGAGGCTGGTTTCCTTTTCTACTCAACGAAGTCTGTGGTTGCATTCTTCCGTCTTTACAAGCTTAGATCTACATCGCTCGCGCGAACCACACTTTTCCAGTCCCATACTTGCAGATACACCCACCATATCCATGTTTGCTAGGAGCTAAGTGTGCTCCTTTTTTTCTCGCATAACCGACAATGCTCACTGGACAATTGTTTCCAGTTTCTTCATAACATAGCTATTCAACTCAAGACGGAATGATTCTACCTTCACACTATCCCGCGCCACGTTCTGATCGATATCCGGGAGACTGGAGCTGGAAGTTGGAGTTAGCGTCGCACGATGTCGTACAAGTCTGATGGTGGCCGTATACCCCGGCTGAGAGAGTTGGGGCATCGATCTCGAAACGCCTCGACACCAACGATCGCCACCATGCCGAGCGATTATGGGTCGGCGAATTCATCATACTCAGGGCCACAGATCCCAAGACTGGCGATGCGCCCAACAAAATCCAGAAGGGCGGCGTCGATGTCGGAAGCAGAACAGATCCGCCCAATCGTTGCACAGTCAAACTTCGTCCTCTCCTCGGATCCTCGTCCGTACATGGCCCCCCGAGCACCCACGCACCCACCGGATTCCTACTCCACGTTGAATCAGCACGTGCACCGAACCCTGCATACTCCTGTCGTACCTCAGACCCCTATCGACAACCGCCCGCCAGCCCAAACTCGGCCACGAAATGTTTTACGGAGAAAGGCGCCTACCATAGGTCAGCAAAACGCCAATAGCAAGCTTCAGGCGGACTCGATGCGGCCCAGTGGTTTGAATGTGATTATTCCGAGTACTACCGCTTCGGATCGCTATCAATCCAGTTCATCGCAGTCTTCCAGTCGGACAGAATTAGCCAGGGATTCTCGGTCGCCGATGCTTTCTTCTGATAAAGCTACGACTGTGTCGGTGGAGCAGAAGGTACATAACGGCCCTAAGGAGCTGGCGAGTCTTCGGACCACTATCAATACTCGGGACCTTGCTCCTTCCACTCCTATATTCCCTTCAGCTAGCACGCCATCGACAAGATATTCTGGGTCGCCCGGCGTTTGGAGTAGAACGTCTGCGTCCACCCCCGCTTCCTTGTCATCATGTTCTCCTGGAATTACTCAACCTATGAAGGTGGGTACTCGATTAAGACAGCCCAGTCCCTCACATACCAGACTACCGATCTTTTCGCCCCAGGCGCAGAAGCCAGGACTCCCAAGTAGCCCAGCAGTTGGAAAGTCTCCTCAACTGGCCCAAGGCGAGGAATCGACTACTTCACTACTTAACCACCGTCGCGAAGATGCCGCTCAAACATCTGATAATGCGAGTGTGCCGCCTTTGGTGCCTAGTCAACTGCCTAGGAGTACGTCAATACTATCCGGAATCCCGAGGCAAACCAAAAAAGATCCAGATGCCTCCAAGGCGGAGAGAATACATGCCGGGCCAATATCCACCTCAGGTATTGCTCTCGGAAACCGGACCATACCCAGGCCATCGGTTAGAATTCCAGTTAGGCCGAGCAGAGAAGGAACCGATCAATTAGACGTGGAACCCTCTCCAGTAGTGAAAACAAACATCCCTCCTCGGGCGATAAAGGGTCATAAACGGCGCATATCCACGGAAAGCTCCCACGGGCTAGTCAGCAACCAGTCAGCAGCTACATCTGTTGATTCTCTCAATTCTGTGACTTCATCTCGAATTCGCAGCCCAACTTCACCTGAATCGGCATGGAAGCCATCAAAAACGCTATCCAAGTTGCCTAAAGCCTCGTCTGCGGACCCAAGCCCTGAAAGGACTAGGAGATTTGGGATTTTCCCTAAGAAATCGAAACCGGACTTGGATGCTCGTTTAAACGAAAATAGACCTGCGCGGAAGGGTCCAGCTGCTGGAACGGGTCATGAGGGCTACGGAAAGTATGCGCAGCGGGGTCGCAAGGCCAGTATCAGCAGTCCCAGTGGCTCGAGAGCAAGGTCAACGAGTACAGCCAAGTCTGTTTCTAGTAAGGCTAGTAGCCGAAGCCGAACGGACACCGAACTCGACGATTTCCTCCTCGCGCGCCTGGAACCAGTGTATCTTAACGGTGGGGGTATGGACGGCGCAGCTCTGTCACGGACTCAAAGTGAGCAAAGCACAAGCGCTTTCAGTACAAAGTCTGCGCCTGCTCCTGTTCATGATCCGGTCCTGTCTACTGGTTTTGATTACAAGTTTTCCGCAGCTGCGAAATGTACAACTGAGCCTAAAGAATTTCGCAGGGATCCTTCTAGTCCGGCAGCCAACGCCGTGTCCAGCAACCGCACCAAAGTTCCAACCCTAGCTAATCCTGAGAGAGCTAAAAGTCGACCTTATACCCGCCCTACTCGAACTCCGTCACTGAAAAAAGACTCAGAAGCGTCTACGCGGCATGCCCACTCACCTGGTGAGATGAAGAAGCCCTCTAAGCTGGGACTCAATATGAAATGGCCATTTTTTCAGAAAGACTGGGAGCCAGAAGCTTCTGATTCCCAGCACAGGGCTCCTGCATCCAAGTTGCCGGCTCAAGTTGCTACCCTCAAAAGTCGCCGCCCACCTGCCCATTATGCGTTGGTCGATACTGATTCTGATCCATTGGAGGAGATTTTCCATAATCTTGAAGATTCTCTACCCACGGGAGAAACGGAAGACGAGGACACACCGCCAGTGGAAGTTTCGGAGCACCTGAAGATCAGGAAGCCGTCTGTCCTACTTCCATCTCCGCCAAAGCTACATGATGAATTCGCCATGAAACGACCAGCCCCACCCACTGTTGATAGATCCAAAGAAGCCTCTCCGGAAGAAGCCGCCGCACTCAAGCAGCAAATGACTCCAGAAAGGCGCTCGAGTCGATTAGCGCCTGTAGGACGAATCCCGCGTGTTGTTTCCAGGCGAGACAGGCAGCATAAACCAGCCTTGCAGTCTTTCTCCAGGCCGTTTAGTGTGGCTGAGTCTCCTTCAATGACTGTTTCGGCCCCTGGCCAGTCACGCGGCTTCTCCAGCCCCGACCGAAATGCCTTAGTCCCAGATCCTGGATTGCACATGAAAGCAGGAGTGGGATTCGACCTGACCTCGCCGTTCAGCGACCTTATGAAAGGTAGTGCCTTGGACTTTCTTGCCGGCCCTTACTCCAACAATGAGTTCTTAGCGTTCTCACCTCCTCGGAAAGACTCCATATTCTCGACTTCAAGTGAGTCTGAGAGCCTCGCTGCCATCACTGCTGTAGTCCCTGGACCCGAGTCAGATCTTATGGAAGATGAGATATGGGGTGAATACGACGAATTCATTGACCACGTTCTCTCGCCGGAGACTCCCAGCCTCCCATCCTCTCGGGTTCAAGAAAGTAGGGAAAAGATTGAGCCAGCTGCAAGGGCGAGTCGTGCTCTCCAAGCTGGGCTCAACAGTAACCTCTCTGTGCCTATAACGTCACCCCAACAGCCAACAGTTTCTCTGACGCCAGCATCGCCTGAAGGAAGCGTCAACTCGATACACTTACGCCGCTCCAAAATCGCTAATGCACTTCACTCGTCTCTAAGCCCGACTTCCCAACCATCGGTGAGTGATATGATGGCTCGTTTTCGGGGCGACCACCAAGTGCGCAATGATAACTTCAACTCGGATGTGCACGCGCCTGCAATCACTGCTGAGCAACCACAGTCCAGCCTTCATAACTCTCCGGTTCTAGACCCATCGCCAAGCTTCGAGAACTGTCGCCAGCGGAACACCATCCTGTTTGACATTGCCGAACGTGATCGCGAAGGCCCCACAGCCCAGACTAACATTCGGTCAGGATCTTTAATGACTAGTCGCTGGTTGTCTTTTGGGAGAGTTCTCTTTAGCCCCGCACACAACCACGTTAAAGAAGGGGAGCATGTTAGGATTCTTGTGGTTGATGGGCTTGCAAACGATGATTGGTCGTTCTACTGTGCTTTGACATACCCAAATGCGGACGTCTACTGTCTTCACGAAGGACCTACGCCAACAGCGTCAACGCACCCAGCAGCCTGGCAACCCCCGTCAAACCACCATACAATACATCACGCCAGTCTCGAGAACCCAGTGCCATTTCCCAAGGGCTTCTTTGCTGCCACTGTCTTGCGCTTTCCCGCCGCTTGCTCCGAGCGCGCCCAGAACAACATCATTTCGGAGTGCAAACGCGTCCTCCGCCCAGGTGGCTATCTAGAAATGAGCATCCTTGATCTGGACATGGTGAACATGGGAATACGCACCCGTCGAGCAGTCCGAAAACTCAAGGAAACAATGTACCTTTTCGACGCCAGTATAAGCCTCAAGCCAGCTAGCGACAATATCCAAAAACTAGTCGGCCTCCACGGCTTTGATAATCTCCACCGCTGCATGGTTCGCATTCCGGCCGCGGGCATGATCGTCCGCTCTTCCGCTTCTTCTTCATCAACGGCCTCCTCCAACCCATCCACCCTGACTACCACCGCCATTGCATCCTCCACGGCTTTGTCCGCTACATCTGGCTCCTCGGCAGGCCACCGCTCCAACACAAATTCGCACGGGAAGTCGTCATCCAACGACACCGTCCTCTCCCTTGGAGATCTTCTTTCTGACCCCTCGCCGTCTCCGTCAAACGACGAGTCCATTCGGAAGATCGTCGCGCGCGTCGGCCGCTGGTGGTACACTCGCTGCTATGAAAGTCCCGTCTTGCCAAATGGCGATGTCGACCGCAGTATCTGGGCCGACAAGAAGATCCTTCGCGAGTGTCAGCGACGAGGAACGGGGTTTCGGTTGTTGATTGCTTATACGCAGAAGCCGAGCGAGAAACGCCGGACAGCAAGTGTTTGACGTCTCCACTTGCCATGACATATTATGATGATGACCGATGAGTAACGACATTTATGCTACATTATTTAATTGTTTAATGCTTTGTACCAGTGGAGATGTTTATTTCTCCCTGTTTTTTTTCTCCATTTGCATGAGTTTGCGTTATGGCCTTGTCACGCTTTGCTTCTTTTCTATATACGGTGGCTGTATGAACAATTCCCCTCTGCGCTTTGATTTGACTATATTCTTATGATGCACATGTACTTCATTCTCCTACCATGAAGCTGGATCTTTGGGTGGATATTGTTTTTCGTTCCTGTTGTCTATGTTTTCACCTTCATTTTTTATTTTTTATTTTTTTCTCCTTTCATCTCTCCAGACCAAGACTGAAGCCAGCAATGGCACTATCACGCATTAGATGAAGGATTAATATGGTATATAACGGCCGCAATAACATACATAATGATCAATCTTTCCTCTGGATAGTAGTGCAGAATCACGCCGCATAACTCACCCTTCGAATCCAGCAACCTTCTCAACCCCGTCCGTCTCCCCTACAAGCTTTAAAACCCTCATTTTAAACCGGTCCCGCTCCGCATTTACGATCTCTAGTTCCTCCTCGAGCTGATTCACCTAGCCGACCCCGCGTTGGCGGTACCTCTGTCTCTTTCCTGTGGAGTCTCTCTTGTCATTTCGTCTGTGTCTGTCCCTCAAATCCTACTAAGGTCTGGGAGTTTGCATTCATCTTCAGAAGAATATTCTTCATAGAGATACCACTGAATCTTTTTCGCACTTTGCTTCCTTGTCAACACTTCGATCCTCTTCCCCAAGCTACCAGATGCTCCAACATTCCAGCCATGCACGTGACAAAACAATGGCCCCTCTTGATCGACAGTCTCACGAGCCATTCAGACGGCCAACTCCAGCATCATGACGGGCGTTTGGATCATCACGGCCCTGATGTACGTGGTGGCCAGCGCATCTTCGCTGCAGCTCCTACCACCAACACCTGTCTTTAGTGACCATGACCGCGTCGGGAACAAGGCCTGGGAGGCCTCAGCCAGCTGCAAGAGAATCTACATCGACGCGGATTTTGCCGCCAGGAAGGACACAGATGGGTTGACCCTCATTCCTCCAAGCGGTCATGACTTCGCCGAGGTCTTCAAGGAAGACCTCAACCATATCACCGGCTTCAACTGGTCCCTCGAGACTGTCGAGTCGCTGCCAGCCACTGCCGATGCCAACGGTGCCATCCTCCTCGGCGCCTTCACGGGTGACGGCGCGTCTATGACATACGAAAACGGTGTGTCTACATCCGAAGGCTATGAGCTAGACATCTCGCCCTCGGCCGTGTTCATTGGAGGCACCGGCGCAAGAGGCATGTGGTGGGGGACTCGGACCGTCCTACAGATGCTTCTGATCAGGAACAATAGGCTCCCGACTGGCCGGTTGTCTGATGCGCCAGCCTATGCCACCCGTGGGTATATGCTTGATGCCGGACGCAAATGGTACACCAAAGAGTTCCTCAAAGAGATGTGCAGTTACGCATCGTTTTTCAAAATGAGCGAGTTCCACTACCACCTTAGCGACAATTACCCGCTCAACCGTGGCCGGAATGAGACCTGGCAGGACGTCTACTCACATTTCAGTCTGCTGCCCGAGGATGAGTCCCTGCTGGGCATCGTACATGGCCGCGAGAATGAGACGCTCTCGCGCGAAGACTACGGCGACTTACAGAAACACTGTGCAAGACGCGGTATTGCGGTAATTCCCGAGATCGAAGCTCCCGGTCACTGTCTCTACGTGACCAAGTGGAAGCCGGAGCTTGCACTTGAGAAACGCGACCTGCTCAACCTCTCGCACCCGAGCACTATCCCCACTATCCAGCGTATCTGGGCCGAGTTCCTGCCCTGGTTCGATATAAAGGAGGTTCATGTAGGTGCTGACGAGTATGACTCCAGCGTAGCAGACGACTACATCGGTTTCGTCAACGAGATGGCCAACTTCATCTCATCAACTGCAGGCAAAAACATCCGCATCTGGGGCACTTTCATGGAAGATCCAGAAGATAAGAGTCTCCGTATTAATCCAGACATTACCATCCAGCACTGGCAGTACGGTCAGTCAGATCCACTCAAACTTATCGACCAGGGCCACCACATTATCAACTCCCAAGACTGGTGGGCTTACATGAGCATCAAGAATGACCACATGCCCATCGTTCCGGCTCCGTATCCGCAGTTCTTCAACGAGTCGCGTATTCTCAATTTCGCTGACCAGCCTTTGTGGCAATGGACGCCGGCCGATTTGAACAATGTCAACACCACAGAGCAGCCACTGCCCGATGAGCCGCTACTTAAGGGCGCCGTGATGGCTGCGTGGAATGACAACGGGCCTGATGCGTCAACCAAACTTGAGATGTACTACGCCATGCGCAGGGGTATTGCTCTGGTTGGTGCCCGTTCGTGGAGTGGTAGCCGGGGGCCTGAAGTGCAACCGAAGACCTTAGACGCCAGCATCGACTTTTTCTCGCCGCTCGCCCCAGCTCAGAATCTGGACCGCGTCATTCCTGTCTCTGGGAATGGCAGTGATGGTCTTCTTGTCTCCTGGACGCGACCTCATAGCAGTACCGATAGCAACCACATCAAACTTGGCAAGGGCAGCAAGGGCATAAATTACACCTGCACCCTGAAGGCCACCGGGTCCTTTACACTCTCCAGCAAAGACAACACTCTCTCCCTCGACCACGAAGGGACTCTGTTTTTCAAGGAAGATGGCTACATCTACCCACTCCGCTCTGTAACAATCGAAGATGCCCTCGAGCTAGACCCCGGTCACCCCGGCCGTATCTGGGTTAACACCTCGTCGACCCACGAGCCGGTCACTATCGACGCTTCCGTTTCATACCCGGTAACCATCACCATAGCCACGGATGTTGAGCATGGCGCGGTAGTCTGGCTTGATGGACAGCTGGTCGGCCGCTTCGAAGTCTTTGTGTATGGTGGCAGGAATACCGAGTTCAGTTGGAGCCAAATGGCGTTTGTGGCGCCGCTTGAGGATGTTTGGGGAAAGGGCTTGGTGGGCTTGAAAGTGGAGGGGAGGAACTTGTTTGAGTACGTTTAAGGCTCTCAGTCGGGGTGATTATTGCGTAAGACCTGGATTTTCATGTTTAACTTGGGCACATCTGGATACAATTCCGACTGGTGATGAGACTCCTTTGCGCACTGCAACAGCAGCATGCTAGCTCATAGATGAGGCTCAGCATCCACATAGCACACATAGTAGTACCCGTTGGGAAACAAGTCTTCATCTCCCGGCCTACGATATACAGCTTCAGAGTCTAGAGATGGCCAGTGCTTGATATAACTCTTCGACTCGCCGGACGTTACAACCGAACTGCCAGCTGCTTACTGAAAAAGAGGATATAGAAAAGACTCGCATTGGGAGCGAATCTGTCCCACAATTGTCACATCCTATTTCTACTGCTTCTCAACTGGAACGCGGTCTACTGTTCTGGATGGGAGATCTATCTCGAAGGAAAGAGACGAGTTCAAGAGATTCCAGGTTATTTCAAATCTGCATACTCACACTACCAGCAGCAGTTTAAGCGGGTAGGGTGTTAATGTAGAAAACCCTAGATACAGAAAGTGTAGCATTGTAAGCCTTCTCGATGCCAAAACCCTTAGCCCTAGGCCCTCGACCTCTGCTTTTCCATTCCCCTATGATTGCCACGCCCAACAGTGAACTTTCATAAGGTCCTCAGACTAATCGTTTTTTAAACACAGTCGTCGGTCACTGGGGGCTACAACACATGTTATGAGCTTTCAAAAGTAGTTTAGCCTGAGAGTATATAATGACGATAATAGAGGCTATCCTGCGGGCAGGCCTTCAGCTACATTTACCTATCTGGTCAAACCCTGGACCGCTTATCCGGGGCGTTCTAAAAGAAGCTAATGCCGAGCCTTGTCCCTGCAAAAATACCTGTGAGAGATGAAGAAGGTACTAAGTATATCAAATGGCATCTCCTTTCAAAGCTGACGCTCCTTCGAAAAGAGATGTAGACAGAAAAGAGAGAAGAGTGGGCTTCCCAAATGAATACCTAAGTAGCCGCCCAAACCCACGTCAATGTCAGATTCTTGATGATAACTGTAGGGATATAGTTGTATGTAAACGTGTCCAAAGGGGTAACGATTCCATCATATCAGCAGGGTTAGTTGTTGACTGCACTCTCCCGATATAGATACACAGTTGGCTTTTTTGGACTGGCGTGATCGTCTCACTGCTAAACTTGTGGGATGAACGCTCGGTGGAGGTTGTAGATTTCTGTGCATATCATAGCCAGCGCTTCGTACTGGGTAAAGGACGGGAAAAAGAAGTGCTTGTATCGGGAGAGGGGGGTATCATTAATACTGTAGCTGTCGGAGGATATTGGAGTGCGTAAGGACCGACTTAACTACCAGTTAATATCTATGGTGTTGCCGTATAGCAATCTAGGAGTGTGTTCAGAGGCCAGGGATGCTTATACGGAAGAGGTGCAACGGGATAGTCGTCCAGGGGCAGGCAGGTGCCTATATAAAACGCGGAAAGGAATCTCTTTAGAGCGCAGGTTAATTACCTAGTATGACAGCCGGAGATCATACGGACAGTGTATGGACACTACACCTGTACGTCGCCAGTACGGAGGTATATCATCGTAAAGTGATGATATGTTAGGCAAGTCTTTGGCCGGCTTGGTAAACAAGCGCTTTCACAGAGATGCAACAGTGATATATTCTTTCGGGAAAAAAATAGAAATCATAAGGGTTATTGTTGCCTGCTCATCCACCATCAACCGAGAGGGAGAACTCACTGCCCGGCATCCTCCTCTATGCACCGAGGTTCAGCTGCTCCAACGCTGGACTGGAGACTAGGTCATCACAAGACTCATCAAACAATTTCTGGTACCTTTGTCGATAATATAGCTGTATAATATTCGACACGAGCTCATCGGTATGTAGAGCAGTGCGCTGTCAGCCGGTCTGTACCCCGCAAGTAATGTATATCCTTCCATGTGTATAGCAAGCCACGTTGGATTGTACTGAGTTAAACCGCAGGGGGCTGTATGTACCCCGCTTGCGCCTCATCGACATGCTGTCCCAGGTCCCAACCCTGGACAGGGAAACTATTCACAGGACATTCCCTCAGGAGAACTGGCTATCATGACCAGGATGTTGGTATGTGCTTCGCCACGGCCAGGCCACGCCACGCAAAGAAATCCGGCCGTCAGAGGAGAGGGGGGTTGATCGCGCTCGGATCTGTGTCGTTTTCCGCCTGGCGCTATCCATTATTTTGTTCAACCGCCAGCCAGCAGAATGGTGAGTTTCAGTGGCGGTGGCATTCGTGTTGTCAACAAGGGCGACAAGCGCCGTGCTAATGGAGGGTATCTCGGGTAATAAAGTTTAGAGGCGATCAGAGTTTGAGGGGCGCTGCGCTTAGAAATAATCGTGAAGACCGACCAGAAGCCGACTGAAGGCCGGATCTTAGAGGGCTTGATGCTGCTTGAGTTCGTAGACTTCGAAGGCGGGGTGGCAAGTCGCAGACCAGCCGTATGAAACAATTTGGCTCGATTTGCAATATGTTGTATATGAAGTGATCCCGTTGATCCGCAAGGAATATTGATTCACGTATAGTCCAGGATGATTCGAAATGAAGCCCAAGAGTGCCGTTGTTATTCCCCGACGCTGTGACAAGTCTCATTCGAGCCCTCGGCGACTCTTCCTCGATGATTGCTGGGTCTGTGGGCATGTACATGCATACATAGCGCCTCGAGCTCTCACGTTAAAACAGCACCGTTATCGAGCTTTGGCCTCAGCGGGCTGCAGTGGCTGCATGTCAATGTCAGTTCGCGGCACTAAATTAGGCCCGTAAGCTTCGAGCCCCACTGTTAATGCGCCATTGTCTGCACTGCACGGCCTGGCGTGGTCTGGACGAATGTTTAGCGTCTCGTTGCTCTCCTCTCGCACTGTCTGGCCGAGTGGGCCCGCTCATTGGAACCTGGATTGTACGGCGGCGCGCCATGGCTGTTTCGGCATACAATTATAGATTTCAGTCCTCGGACCTCCTCGCTTTAGATGCCGGATCCGACTGTCGCCTTCCTATTCGCACGGTCGCTAGTGCTCCAGCGGCTGCCAGCCCGGCCATTAGGCAAGTCAGATGGTCAGAGTGGCCGAGAACTCGCAGATGCCTTGCATAGAAGCCGAACTTTGTTCCAAACGAATGCCAGCGGGTCTCTCACAATCTGTTGCGGGCGCTGTGTTGCATCGTGTATGATCTCCACCAGCGGCTTGTAGTGTTTTCACTAGGACGAGTACTCCGCTATTGAGTCTTGCGACAAAAGAGTAGAGGCAGTGCATGCTTCGTGCATCACAGTGACAGTCAGCATAGCCGCCCCATTACAGAGGCAGTGCCAGGTGGACCAGAGGGTTTCTAGGTAGTCGACCAGACTTGTACTAACAACCCATTTTATGTGAAGAAGCGGAGAATTGCCTGGTCTACTGATAAGGGATATGGACCAGCAAATCCTGTGCATGCAAGAACACAATCCCCATGGGGATTTCGCTCCACAGCTAGATAAACCTGCCGCAGATGGTCGTCTAAGCTGCCATCGTCTGAGCAGCGCAATGGCACGTATTTCCTTGATTAGAGATTCATCTCCGGCCTTGTGCAGTATCGCGTTGTACCTTATCCACCTCGGCTCTCGTCTGACATCGTACTAGTAGCGCCTCCTTCGTAGGATGAATTCCGAGCTGTAGGTCAGATTCTCGGCTCAGCGAAGCTGAGTTGACCGCTTCTTCAACATAAAGTTAGAGCCAGAAGCCGGCGGTAGTGATGGTAGAGTCTCCCGGACCGGAAAAGGTAATCCGAGTATAGAGCTCGAAGCGCCGGCTATGGCCGCTCAGTCGATCTAGAAGCATGAGGGCACGAATCATCCGCTCGGGCGCTTGGGTCGTTCGACATAAGAAGTCTTCAGGGGATAATTGAGGATAGTGTCGGGAGGTTATCGATGACGACTACTATCTGGTCCGTGCTGAGGTGTCAGGAGACGAGCTTTGACAACGCAGAAACTGAACATGGCAGGGGTCTATCACTAAGAACGCCGCAAGACTGAAGAGGGGAGATGAGTTTCAAGGGGCAGCTTGCCCCTCACGTCTATAATCCGAGTTTCACACGCCTAGAACAACTTACCAGCAATTTTATACAATCCTTAACAAGTTGTCCAAGCTTGCGACGCACTTAGGTGAACGGCCTAGGTTGACCTCGCCTTCTCGCCGCCGTCAGCGTCTTGAGTGGCAAGAGGTACAGTGGTTTACATATGAATGATATTATATCCACAGTCCAGGATGGCCGGGGCGCCAGTACCCGATGCAATAGCACTGGTAATAAGATGTAGGGATGCATGGGCTCGATGAGACTCTTCCCTGTCATCCGGGCTCATTGACTAGGGCAAGGGTCATGATTGGCCAGAATGCTACTACAGCGGCTAGCATGCGATGGTGTTTGATCGGGGCGCACCGGTACTGATAATGTCCTTCTTCATTCAGCAAAGAGAACGGCCACATCTAGCGAAACTTCCCTTGGCAAGCAGTGGTTGATATTAGAAGTGGGTCATATCTTCGCTTCGGTAGCATTGAGCCTTGGTTTCATTAGACAAATCGGATTCCCAGTGGCAAAACAAAAATGCAATGTTGTGTCACTATCCAGGGGAACCAATGCTACTATCTCCAGTTCGGTGGAGAGCAACCGAGTAGCAGATGATAAAATCTTAGGGTCTGATAAGAGCTGCATGCGTGAGACAAGCGTCCGTCCTCGGTTTGAAATTGGGACGATGCAGCGTGCAGTAAACCACGATCCAAGCGTTGATCTCGACGCAAATCTATCCTCCGAATTCCGGAAGAAAGTGCAATTGACGAAGAAGGCACTCTTGTCTACTATCGGGTCCACAGACGCTGGGATAGATCGGAAGAAGCTGAGTTCTCGAGAACACTTCGTGATAAGTTTCGACTACGTCCGAGATATATTCAATTCTTCGACAGGATACAGAAAAGCGTGTCCAGATGCCGGGCTCGATACTGTTACACAGCAGAGTACGGGAAGGTAAGGACAGAATAGGTGTTCCTCGCGACACCGGGCCATGATGGCGTGTTAGGGTTCTTGGTGATAGAGATCTGCTTGGGCTGCTTAGTCTCGACTCCCAGCCTGGAGGGAGCGAACCTATGTCTATGCTTCAACTCGCGAAACCGAAAGCATCGGGTCACTCGTGGTCATGGTCGGTAGTCCTTGGGAAAATCTTCTTCATGTCTGCGCTTGCAATCGAGCTCAACGAATCACTGACAGGCCGTTATCGGTTGGTGGCCATAAAATTTGTCCGCTCAGAAGCTAAAAGGGATACACTACCTCTTTGCCCAGTCAATTCTGTCTCGAGAATGGCTTGGGAAGCAATGATTGGTTAACGGCAGTGTAACCACCTATCAGGAGCGTTGTCTGTGCAGGTATCATGGGTCAGTCCATGACGTTGAGTGGAGGGGAGCTTGAGCGCCGTACAGTCCCTCGTTTGTGAAGACGTTGGGGAGACTGACTTCGTGACGTCATCCATCCCCGTTTCCTTGGAAGGAAGGCGCCATTAATATTGCTGAGACAGCAGTGTTCCTGTCTCAAATGACAAGAGTTGTCAGCGCCGGTAGGTATGCCGACCGGGTTATCACTCTCATACTGCTAGTCATTCATAAGTCGATCCCCAGAGAGAGTAGATAAGCTTGTTTGCGCCAGTGGAAACTTCACGGCCGAGCCATGAAGCTCAGACCTCAGTCAAAGACCTGGGGTACAGACTCAATAGACCACCTCAGGCTCCGAATATCGCGGCAGTCTACATGCCGTCGCATACACCCTTTACCTGCGACTAGAACAGTATGAGGACTGCTGATCGTACGCCATGGCCCGCGCCCCACGATAGGAGCCCCGTTTCTGCATCGCGAGCGCATCTGTGGCATCAAAGAGAAAGAGCTCAACATTCCTTTTCGAGTTAATGACTGTTGACGGCCTCCTTGACGGCTCCTAACTCGGGTCTTGAGCCGACGGATGTGCATCTGCATTTATTACCTCGACGGATTGACTGATGCAGGAGACTCCAAAACCCTGCACTCCGTTCACTACAACGGCGGTTGTCTACCAGAATGTACAATATATCCTGGATTTGAAATTGGATGTATCACTACGATGCATCGCGATCCATGATTCAGCGATGCTGGAGCTGATAGATAAATATCTGTCCAAAATCTCATCATCCCCAAACAATGCTGTGTTTGGACGGGAGGCGCTAAAGATTCAAGGATGAAGGTCTGCTCAGCGTAGAGTCTAGACGCCTTTAGCCTGGAATTCTGGAGGTACCAGTGGGTCGAAGAGTGGAGACTCCAATGAGCCCACAGTAATCGCAAACTGAACCCTCCCTGTCATGACGGGTGCTTGGGAATTTGAAAGTGGCCAGGCACCCGGCTGGTTCGGGAGGGAGGGAAGGGGGGGAGGAGCAAAAGAGGGGAGGGGAGGGGAGGGGAGGAGAGCATGGGCCAAACTTGTCTCTCGTCCATCAGAGCGACCATCAATATTAAAGCTTCCAATACATTTCCGGAGACCGAATGCCTGCAACCTGTAGTTAGAAAACTGGTGCAAGATGATGCTATTCCCAGATCTGAGAGGCGGGAATGCGAAAAGCAAAGTCGGCCTAAAAAGGCCTCTAGAGAGAAAATCCAGAGAAAAAAAAAAAAACTTGAAAAAGACGACGCACAGCTGCCTTGATTCCTGGACAGCAGCGGTTTTAGACTCCGAGGATCTAGTCCCGACCCGGTTAGCCTTCATTGTTCCCAGACATGCACGATTGCAAAAGTGCAGACTCCAGACTCAGAGTGGACCAGCCAGAATGCCCCGGGGGGCCGGAGATGCAGCCATGAAGATCACCTGGCTACCTCGCCAGTACCTCGACGCCCTGCATGGGATAAGGGAGCAGAGAGGTAGAGAAGTAGAAGCAATGCACTCTTTTGCTTTTCGTCGCGATATCGGAGAGACAGTATGCAGTTCAAGCTCACCGCTGGAACGGCCAGAGTTTTCAAGGCTGGGGGTAAGCTCGCTAAATGGACGAAACTCGATGGAATCGATGAATCGATGAATCGACGAATTCGACGAAGCCAGCGAATGGTGAATGTTCCGAGGAGTTGCGCACTGCAAGGCAGAAGTCGAACGAGAGTAGACTATATCAGAGATTTTCAAAGTCTCAGCTCATTGCTCAACGTGCAGTGGGATCGTGCGATCGGGAGGCGAAAGCATACCGTGGTTGTACAGTCATACCTGGTCTTGACCACTGGGCCGCCGCTTTGGGGGGCCCGGGGGCGTTGGATGGCTTGATGGGTAGGGATCGTCCCACCGTCCCAGACCGTTCGATCGCCTAATTTAAGTTGGCTAGTATCAGACCAGCCGCCGAAATGAAAAAAAAATATCAGAATCTCGAAATGGCTGACCGGGCCATCGCGGCCATCGCGGCCATCGGCGCCATCGGCGCCATCGTCGTTCAGATACCTTGGTAGTCTTGACCTTCCAAAGCTGTCGTGAGTGTTCGTTGTGTTCCTTAGTTGGCGTTAGCTGGCCATAGCGGCCTCGGGCGGTGGGAAGAGTTCAAAGAACCTCAGTAGCGTTCCAGACATTCAACGGTACGGACGGTACGAGACGGCAGTACAGTCGTAGTTCCAAGAAATAGGCTCCAAGGCTGGGATTCTAGACTGCTGGGTCTGCGAAGCTACCATGAGGCCAATGCGACCATGGATGGAAGAGATAATAACAATACATAATCATCATGGCAAGATTTGCCCCTCACGAGCTTGGAAGCAAAAATTTCCTTGCCGCCGGTCAGATCCTCTCCGGATTCGCATTCGCCTTATCATCAGTCAATTAGAGTCAGTGCGTGCATGCAGCTCCAAGGGCGGGTCCAACGAGGTTACTGGCAGGTTTAGTCTCTTATACTACCACATTGACACAGAAAATGACGATTATTGCATATTACTATATATGCGATTAATCCTGTTATTAATTGCCGCCATTATTTCTTCCTACAACGGTACTCTCTTGAGAGTATATACCTGCTTCTGCTACTCAGCGCCCCATCCTCCTTTCCTCTCCTCTTCCACCCCACTCCGGCATCCTCTGTCTGGAAACCTGGGTCCCTTTATCTACGGTCTCCTCCCGTATCGCCCGTTCCTTGATTTTGGCCTCTTATCGATCCCGTCATCACATCACCACTGACCACCAACCATCAAGGCTGATATTCATTTCTCATTTCTCATCTCTCACCTCTCATTACTCATTACTCATTCTTCATTTCTCTTTCTTCTTCTTCGTGGTCTCCTGCTGCTGCTTCTTCCCGCCTCACCTTGACTATTCTGGGGTCTGATGTTCCCATGTCGTATATGAAAGGTATGGTTCATCTGGTTCCAGCACGTTTCCTGTGCTCTGCCGCTCCAGCCGTCGCACCGGTCACTTTCCACCGTCCTCATTGAGCTTCACTTTCTCCCCTTTCGTGCTTTGCCTGGTGTGACAGGCGCTGTGTCGTGGTACCTGGGTCTTCTCAGCTGCCTGCCTATCGTAGTCTTCCAGAATCCCTCCACTGCGCCTTCCTGTTTCGTCTGGACCACCGGACCTTGCTGCTCCATTGAAGCTTCAACGCAACGCTTACCTCCGTGGATGCGTACAGTGCTTTACTGCTTCGCTTCTGTTGTCTGAACTTGCGTGGACATCTGTGAGCCTTTGCAACCATCGCCACTGTCCGTTGTTTCGTGCAACCCACACCCTGCTGGATTATCGGCTAACCTAAGTACCAGACTTTATTTACAGACACATCGCCTGGCTTCAATTGATCTCTTGATTACTTCATCTTTTTCCAACGAAGCTAGCTTCTCATCTCGTATCCAGACCCTTTTGTCGTCAGCCGCTACTTGTGTTCCTCTGCACAAGACCGGCCGGATGCCATACACTGCGCCGTTGAAGACGTCGCCTTCTACGCTGCATGTTGAACATTCTGACCTGACCACCCCTCCATCACCAAGCTCACCCAACGTGGCCGACCCGGATGCAGGCAACTTAAACAACCTCCCATCTTACTCTTCCGCCTCCTATGTCCGTCGGCACCGGCGGTCTCCATCTAACAGCAAGTCATTTGTTTTCCCGGCACCTGACAGCAGCTTCGAACAAAGCCGGAACACAGATGTCTATGCTAGCCTTAGGCAGTCGCCTTCGCCTGTGAACGAGGGGCCAATCCCCCCTGGAGCTCTCTTGTCGCCTCCGGAGTCTGGCCAGAACTCTAGTGATGAAGAGTCGAGCAGCCCAGCAAGGGATGTACTGAATCTGGAGGAATTGGAGGCGGCTGTGCGGTCAATAGAGCAAAGGCGAAGTGTGTCTCCTGAAAGAAACCCTTCAGAGGATATGCTTCCGGCAAGAAGTGAGGAACAGACGGGAGCTTCCCCAGCGAGACCTCGCCGTCCTTCTCTGACCCACGATAATCGCCCTATCTCTCGCTCTCGGTCATTTGTCGAAAAATCAGCCCACCGGAACCAAGAGGAGGCGGTCACCAGTTCTCCAGAGGACAGTGATCGTGATGTTGACCCTGAACCAAGATTACCAATGGTGCGCAAGAAGTCTGGGGAGCTTGTTAGGCCCGCATTACGCCCATCATCTCGTCGACGGCCGTCTAGCATGCCTGGGACTCCGACATATTCCAAGGCGGTCCACTTCGATGCTCAGTTGGAGCATATCCGCCATTTCTTGCAGCTTGACAAGCCCCAAGCCGTCAGTGCCGGTTCATCACCGGTGGAGGATTTGGAAGCAGACTCCGAATACCCATTCCATTCCGAGTCGTCGAGCCATCCTGCTTTTGAATGGGGACTTCGGCTATCTAACTTTCCTCATAAACCACCATCTCACCCGCATCCACGTGTTCGCCTTGAGCGCCTGTTTCTTTCGACAGACAAGCACTCTCTGGTTGGCCAAGTGGTGGTCGCTAACCTCGCTTATCAGAAACATGTTGCAGCCCGCTTCACGTTTGATAACTGGAGAACCACCTCGGAAGTAACGGCGGAGTACAGCCATGATGCTCGACGAAAGCAGCTACACGATGGTTACGATCGATTCATGTTTCATATTAGGCTTGATGAACAGACAAACCTGGATAAGAAAGACATGTTTGTCTGTATCCGGTATAATGTGAATGGCCAGGAGTTTTGGGACAACAATGAGACGAGGAACTATCAGGTCAATTTCACCAAGATTCCCAAGCCGAAGGCTCAAACCCAGGATACGCCTCGCGCACGTCCTCGACCGAATCTGCCTCGAAGCAGGAGTTTCACTGGATCTGGTAGTCGCCCTCTATCAATGCCTTCATCTCTAAAGGATTTTTCCGACATGCATCGGTACATATCGTTCGGTCCTCCTCTCAACGATCGAAAGGAGAAACCCGTTGATGACGATGATGTGCCTCACGATTCTGAGAGCCCTGTCCCTATACGCCGCGACAAGCAGTCGCATCAGGTCTTTGGCAACCGCTATGATTTCGAGTCGTCGCTATCCGCCGCTATCCGTAAGAAACCAGAACATGACCGCACAATGTTGACCACCCGAGCCAAGTCTGGAGCCCCTGCGCCGCGGGCTGATGCACGAAGTATATCGCCTGTCCTCCAGCTCGCTCAAGCGAGCCCTGAGAAGCCATCTTCGATGCTGTCAAGCAAGCCAAACCGCGAATCCTCTGTGTATCAAGAACTTGTGGATCGATACTGCTTCTTTGGTTCTCCAGCCTCATCCCCAAAACTTAGTCACCCGCTCAAAGTCAATGACTCTGGGCCCGCCACCAGTTCATCTTCGCCGTCGTCACCACCAAGCTATTCCCCAAACGAGAGTGTAGCTGAAGGGTCACGAAGTCTACCAGCGTCTCCGCCAACCTACTCATATAATTATTTCGAGCCCATGCAAGAAAGACTCTTCAAAGAAACGCAAACGCCCGCGATGATAAGCGGATGAGCCACTGCTACCGCTAATTCACTCTATCCGTTACGTGTTATTGCTCCAGTTCGTCTCCGAGGTGGGCAATACTACGCCCGCATTTCGTTGTAATTTCAGTTCGAGCTTGTCGAGTTGCCCAAGCCACCTTACTTGGTAAACCGCATTTGTATCGTTGCTTGCGTCGGGAGTGGGTTGCTGCTGCATAGCATGCAACCGCTATCTTTTACGCATCTTGCTTCATCCGTGCAGTTCTACTTTTTTTTTCTCTGTTGCGCATTCGGCTAGAACCTCTGCGATGCACCATAAACCGCGAGGCGCCAGTCTTTTGCCTTTGTATTGTTTACCTAATTTCATGTCTTATGAGATGGCTTGCGGCACACTGGACATTTATCGTGCGACGTTTAGTTGCAGCCAACGCAATTATCTAAAGTGATTGGCTCACCCATGATGATATTGTTCGTGGGTGTTTCCTTTATTTCTTACTTAGCATTATCCGAATCTCGCTCTGTTTCCGTTGTGGATGCATTTGGCCAGGCAGGTTTCTCAACGGCGTGCGTTGTCTGAGACTCATTCCATGTTCAAAAGCCAAAGTCTGGTTGTTAATTTAGTCTGCTGATTTGTTCTATGCATGGCGTTAGGAGGTTTTTGTCCGTTCCTTTACGGTATTTATCTTGCTCGTTTTCTTAGGGAAGCGTTCGGTCGTTTAACTGTATTTACGGTTCATCTCATGGGAGTTTTGGGATCATATCAATTGCGACAGATCGCAATCACAACACAGAAACAGACTGATTGAATCATCTTCCAATAATTTTTATTTTTTCCAATAGTCTCTGTAGATGGTAAAGAAATTGAGTATGATGCATCCACAGTACTTGTCAAATTGATGTTCCTGGTCACATGACCTCCCGCACCCCCCCCGGGCCGGCTGCGATCCAAACGCCCCAAACGCCCGCACTCCCGCACCACCTCAGAATCCGCCCGAAAACGCGGCCTGGAAAGCTGTCGTTCATAACGCCCTTTTTCTCTACCCCCACCCGCCAATCAGCGCTTGACGTCGCTATTTGACTCCTTGCAACTGACCCTCTAGTCTCTTAGTCATTCAGTGAGCCCAAACGCGCTTCGAATCGGTCAGTCGCCTACCGCCCACTTATTTAAACCCCTTTCTCTCACCCTTACAACGATCTTTCTTCTTTTCCCCTCTCTTCCCGAATTCCTTATTTCGACCTCGCCGCCGCCACTTCATCAAAACATATAACTTCCATCAAATTTCATCGTTCAAAAACTCCTATACATCTTTTAGTACCTTTTCATCATGTCTGGACGTAAGTATTTCTCTATCCTCTAAGATCTGTCTCCCACTGGACGATTGTCGTCGCTGTTGGACCGTGTCGCAAGGCACGTGACGTCAGTCCTTTCATCCACATCAACCCTATTTTACTCAACCTCACCTCCACCTCCGTTATTCTTTACCTTTCTGCTAACGCTCACTCTACAGGCGGCAAGGGTGGCAAGGGTCTCGGCAAAGGTGGCGCCAAGCGTCACCGCAAGATCTTACGTGACAACATCCAGGGTATCACCAAGCCCGCTATCCGTCGTCTTGCGCGCCGTGGTGGTGTCAAGCGTATCTCTGCCATGATCTACGAAGAGACCCGTGGTGTTCTAAAGTCTTTCCTCGAGTCCGTCATCCGTGACGCCGTCACCTACACCGAACACGCTAAGCGCAAGACCGTCACCTCGCTGGACGTGGTCTACGCCCTTAAGCGCCAGGGCCGCACCCTCTACGGCTTCGGTGGCTAGATCTACCTGTCTACGGTCTACATTTTATGTTTCGTTGAGTCTGATTTTGCAATGCAATGGGAATATGGGTCTCGGTAGGGTGTTATTCGTTCGGTCGCTCAGGATTTTGGTTGGGATGATGCCTATCACATACAGATTATGAATCGAACTGAATCTTATATCTAGATTTTGTTTCTTTCTTCTTCTGGTCGCCCTAGCGCTTGGGATGATACGATAAGAGCTGTGTCCATATTTAGATTCTCGTAGAGCTTCTGTCTACTCAACATCTCATTTGTAAAACATAGTCTGAGGTTGCAAAGCGCAAGTAGCTGATGTCAAGAAGGAATGGGCGTTCTTGGAACTTTACTAGCTGGTCAGGGCTCCAAACCTAACTGTAAGCCGTAAGCCCCAAGCAATCTTCCCATTATATCACGCTCTCTAGTCAATCGATGAATTACCTCAAACCTGTGGTCTGGTAAGTGGCCATATCCCTGTTATGGCGCGGTTAACAGACTAATAATCATTCTCAACGCAGGGAGATGGAACAGAGAACTTCCGTATCAATCTCTCATCCTGACAATCCCAATCAAATCTGCTTTGGTTTGGTGGACTGTATCGGCCAATTCTTTCGGTTTGATCTTAGTCAAGGGCAATATTGAGAAACTGCTGGTGTCCGAATACTCGCTGATTTTCGTCAACATGCTGCTCCTTCTCTGGTTGATAAAGGATCCTCCAGCCTTTCCATACTTTATCCTGCACTCCAGAAAAGGCGGTAGATAGAGGATCGTGACCGAACAGAACGCTATCCGGTCCTCATTTGCTGGGGCGAAGCTGCCGGACAATAGCTACACTAAGCATTCAGACGTGTAAGTGGTACCTATGTCAGAGAGCCGAAACGAGCCGAAGGCAGTCTGACTGAAGAATTAGTCTTCACCGCCGTTGGACGCATAGCCCAACTATCGACGGCCCGAACTCCTAGATAGTCCAACAACAGCTGCCCCTTCGCTGCGGCTATGTGCTTACCAAGCTGCGTAAACCGTTAGGCTAAATGAAAGCATCCCGCTTCGGGCAAATGCAAAACAGGTAGCCATACTGAAAACTTTGGCCGAACAGTGGAGACTGAACCAGGCAGAAGAGATATACCGGTGGGGACTATCTATCTGCCGGAAGCGCGGGGCAAGATGCGCTATCCAATCCTCAGGTACTGTGTATACTATACAGTCTTTCGATCATTTACGAAGCTCAGCGGAAATGGAAGAAAGTGATGGCGACATACGAGCAAGCACTCTCAGGGTATATGGCCCTAGGATCGAACCAAGTCATGGTCGCGAGATACGTGGAACCTCGTGCATATTTACACCATATTGACCTCAAAAGTCAGAAGATATGTATCAGAGACCACAATCTGAGTACGATGAAATGTTCAAGCCTGATCACATAATGACGCTCAAGAGCCCTGGTCACCTCGGACGCTTGCACACCAGCTGTGGGAGGTTGAATTGCAGAGGAGCCGTACCGAGAAGGCTTCTAAGGGAAAATGCCATGCTTGGCCTATAACGGTATCCAGACCTTGTATTCCTGCTGATCCTTGGCCCGCTCTACCATCGTCAAAGTTGACCAAAGAGGCGGGAGTGATGTCTGAAGATTCCCTGGGGCATCGACAGGATTCGAGGGTCAGATCATCCAGCACCACTGGATATAATGTAGGGCTTTGCACAGTATATTGGCAACAAAGCAACTTCAAAGCAGAAGCAAGTTCAAGGCAGTGAAGGCGCAGTACGAACTCCCAGTGTCCGGCTTTAAAAAGACGCTGAACCCCGATCACAACTACACTATCAGTACGGTATATTCCTCTGCCGAGTTTGGGGCTGCCAGCATAGACAGGCAGAAGCTGAAACGACGTACCGTCGAGCTCTAACAGGCTACAAATATGTGCTGGGTCCAAAACATCGTGGGCGCATCAGTGGGTCAGAGGTTGAACGCGCAGGCACAACCTCCAAGACCTTCAAAGCCCTCAACCACTCGCAAATGAGGAATGCTGAAAAGCTTCTCTATCGCTGCAACACTTTCAGAGACTATACGGCAAACCCCGAGGAATTCGAGTTGACAGGGGTGACAATAGCAATACGATGGTGTGCTTGCATTGGAGAGATTAGCTGAATATAGAAACAAATATATAACCACATAACAATCATGCCAAGAGACTCGGCAAGCGAAGATCGCATCAACACACGTAATATATTCAAATGCTGAAAAATTTTGGTCTGAGATGATATCCTCTGTAAACTGTAGCCTAGGCTAGAGTTCTGTGGAGATGAACGCTTATTTTCTCCGACTCGCGTTAACAAAAACTACTCTGAGTAGTATGACGAAAGAGGAAAGTGGGCTGATTTCTGTACTGCCACAATTAGCCTTACACTAGCTGCGCCACTACAAGCTGCTCGTCATTGGTCGGACCAGGCGCGCGTTAACCAGCACTGGGTCACGCCAATCCTGATTAGGTCATGCCCCTCATTGTCTGGGGCGATGTCATCGATCGGTTGCGTCGTTACGAACTCATCAGGAACATAAATATACCCAGTTCCTTTCCTTCCTACATCATTCTCAACTCTAACAAATTCATCCACTCTTTGTCATCGCAATCATGTCTTATCATTATCCACCAAACCGTGAGTCCTCGATGATAGCTTTTCATTTTGCTTTCAATACTAACAATCGTTGTTTCAGAGCAATACCCGCGTCCGCAGGGTCCTCCACAGGGTGGATATTACCCCGGACCTCAGTATAACGGGCCTCCTCAACATGGTTACGGACCTAGCCCCGGCTCATTTCAGCCTCCTCCTGGCCCTCCTGGCCCTCCTCATCCTCATTCCTACAGCCCACATCCTCCACCCCAGCCTGGATACGCTCCTCCTGGACCTCCTGGGCCTCCTCGGCCTCCTCCTGGAGGGTATCAGCCTCAGCAGTATGGATATAACGCCCAAGGTCAACATCCACCGCCAGCACACTCCCCCCAGCCCCCACTGCAAAACCCCCAGCACTTCCAACCCCCTCCGGGCCCTCCGGCGCCTCCGCAAGGATATGGGCAAGGATTTGGCGCTCCTCCCATGCCTGCCCCTTCGATGCCCTCCCTGGGTTACGCTCCCGGTCAGATTGCACCTGGCGATTTTCGCCGGGAAGCTGACACCCTCCGCAAAGCTATGAAGGGTTTTGGTACAGACGAGAAGGCGCTCATTCAAGTCCTTAGCAAGCTTGATCCGCTCCAGGTCGCCGCTGTCCGCGCAACATACTCATCTCACATCCGCCGCGATCTTTATAGCGATATCAAGTCCGAAACAAGTAGCTACTTCCGTCAGGGTCTGCTAGCTATTATCGATGGCCCTCTTATGCACGATACCGCGTTAGCACGCGAAGCTGTTCAAGGTATCGGTACAAAGGAGTGGCTTCTCAACGATGTTCTTCTCGGTCGCTCAAATGCGGACCTCAATGCGATCAAGGTTTCCTATGAGCGCACATACCGCCGCTCTCTTGAACGCGATGTTGAAGGTGATCTCTCCTTTAAGACGAAGAGCCTTTTCGCGCACGTCCTCCGCGCCGTACGCCATGAAGAAAACGCCCCTATTGACTACCGCACTATCGAATTCGAAGCCCAGAACATACACGGCGCCACAGCGGCACGCATGGTCAACAATGCAGACGAAGTATGCTCTATCTTCGCACGCAGCTCAAACAACGAACTTCGAGCCCTTAGCCAAGCTTTCTCTGCGCGCTACCGTACGTCGCTCGAAGCACATATTGAGAAGGAATTCTCAGGCCACATGAAGGATGCACTGCTGCATATGCTCCGGACGGCGTCGGACCCTGCTATGCGTGACGCTGTGAATTTGGAAGAATGCATGAGGGGCATGGGGACGAAGGACGAGAGGCTTGTTGTGAGGGTTGTGCGTGTTCATTGGGACCGCCAACATTTGGAGAACGTGAAGAGAGCTTACCAGCATAAGTATAAGCAGGATCTTGTGAAAAGGGTGAGAGGTGAAACAAGTGGGGATTATCAAAGGTTGTTGGTGGCGATGTTGGAGTGATTCATTCATCGCCCTCGTGCACTCTGTATTTGCTGCAGTTGCCGATTCTTCTTCTTTCTGTGTATTATTCTTACTTTCGATGCTGATCCGATGCTTTAGGTCAGGCGATTTATCCGGCAACTCTGTTTTCTCTGAGTTATGACCAAGATACCATAATCGCACTAATGAATAAATATTTGACATTATCTCACTTATATCTCCATATCCCAGAACCAGCTTCAGACAGCTCGCCACCTTCTAGAGTTTGACAGGAGGACGACTTGAATATTGACCTAACCTACAGTACTAGCCGGACCATGGAATAATCATTCTCTTAATAGAAAGGATTTACGGACGAGTGCGCACAGAGTAAAGACCAGTTGAAAGCTAGTAACGCCAAAAGATTCCAAGTCAAGTAGGCCAACTTCGTCAATTAAATGCACAGTATGTACAGCTGAAAAGCTAGCAATGCAGGAAGTTACAGGCTCACAAATATGCATAACGTTACACAGCTTCAGTAGAAGAAAGGGATTAGTCCACAGTGATGAGGTTGCCACGTACTAAGTAGATAACAGTTGCACTCCGTACGCCACTGCACATCTCTGCTCTGTACAAAACTTCTGACTGCGCCTCAGAGGTAAGTGGCAATCTGCAAAGAAACAAAAAGAACAGTGATGAGGAAAGATAAAAAAAAGGCCGTGTCCATGCAAGCGCATATGAGAGATTATGTCATATCAGGTCGTGTCAAGTCATTATGATCATATCACATGAATGCAGATACAGTATAACTTGTGGAGTCATCGTGGGAATACTTGCCATGCAGGGTTGCCAGTACATAGATGCGAGAAGAACTAGCGGAAGACAGCGAGAATTAACGGAAATATGTGGCATCTCCGCAGACCTCAAATCTACATATCAGACAATTTCCCCAATTACCGAGACGTGGGACCCAGGGAATAACCCCGTCATTCCAGCATAGCAGCCCCAGTACCAATCATCATTGATATTCTCCGCCTCTGTGATCTCCGCACCACGGGGGAACATGAGTTCGTCGTCAACACCTTCCTCTGGGTACCAGGACCACATTGCGTGGACAATGAGGCCAACACCACCGTCCGGTGGGAAGCGGCGGGAGGATAGGATCCCTGTGCTGGGGCTTTGTGACTGGTTGGAGTTGAGTGAGGAAGAGGCACCTAGTTCAGAGACGGGGTTGCGGTCACGATCGTTATTCCATGCGGACCGCACACGGGACGCTTTCTTTCGGCGCTCGGATCCTTCTTTCCAGCTCCAGTCGCCTATAGTCGTCGGGCTCTCTATTGTGAGCGTACCGGAGGGACTGGAGACGGCTTGGGCAGAGGAGGACGTTGAAGGGATATATTTGTCCTTCAGAGCGTAACCGCCGACGAGATTGCGGGCGATAACTCGACGCTGACCCTCGGGGCAGTCCTCGAATCCGACGACAATCATGCGGTGGCCCTTAAGACAGCGGCGCCATCCGTTGAGGCCGTCCTCTTTGCGGATTTTCGACGTCGCGACAAATTTCAGGTAACAGTTGGCACAAAGATCGTAGTCCCCATCGGCGCATCGGAGGCAGTGAAATCGGAGCGTCGAGGTGGGGATTTGGCAGGTGCAGGCGTTACATCGAGTAGTTATAGTCAAAACATTAAACTCACTTACGCTGCTACTGGCGGTGGACTGACCTTCAGGGGCGTTATTCATGCGGCAAATTGGAAGTAGCGGGTGTGTGCAGCATTTTCCTTTGTTGACACATTTGTTGCAGAAACCCCAGTCTCCTTGATTACATTGGTTGCAGGTCCATAGGAGCTCGTCCGCGGAAGACTCGCAGATGTCGCAAAATAGGCCTTGTTGTAGTCTGCGAGTGGGATTATCACTGATCATTTCCCTCCCCTCTCGCGCGAATAGAAGAGCTGTCTCGGGAGGCCGCAAGTACTTAAATGAGTGTAGGACGTGTTGAGACTCTTGTGGTTGCGTTGGCGGACTTGCCGATAACGCCTTCAATCTCACAAACTCAGCGAGTGGAGATGTCTCGAAACCCTTCCACTCCAAACATCCTCGACCATGCCGATAGCACCCGAGACAAAGATGGTAGTTGCCATCTTTACACCGTGAGCAGGACTTATGTAGCTCGTACTGGATGTTAGCCTTTCCGCAGCGGTCGCAGGAAATACTTGGTTCTATGTATGAATTGGCAGGCTGAGTTAAAGTATTCGAACGAGATGATGATGGCCGAGAACGTGGACCGTTGACTTCGGCGACAACGGAGCTGTTCGTTGAGATCTCAGAGGTTCCATTCCGCGGCCGCAAAGAGCTTGGGTTCTCTGAGGGATTCCGTGTTGAGGTTGTAGGTCTTGGAGTGTTGATGGATGGTCTAGTACGACTATTACCGGAGGGTCTATTTCGATCCCCGATCAAAATTTGAGGGACGCTTTGGCCAGACGAACTAGCGCGTCGAGACCGCGTCGCAACAGATCCGGATGGCGGGGGGCGTGATTGCGAGTTGCGAGGACGATCCGGGATTATGTCACTAGATGATCTCTGAGCAGGGCCCAGCGTAACGTCAGATGATGAAGCCGGGTTGTATGGCACCGGTGAAGTTCTCCTTCGCCGGTTGCTCCCTTGCTCTGAAAGATGTCTTTGATGGTTTGATGGGCCTGGGCGCGATGTGGGTGGCTCGAGCAGTGGTGACCTCGGAGTAGCAGGGCTGCTGGAGGTTTCTTGCGCACTCTGCGTAGGCCCCGCGCGGGAATTAGTTTGTCTCTGTGCTTGCGGTGGTCCTGAGGTATCTTGACGTCGCTGTGAGCGGGTGCGCACCATATGCCTCCGGCGATAAGCATCAGCAATACGCTCGCTGAGCTCTTCTTCCTGCCCAGGTTCCAGATTATCCAAGTCGATATCGTCCAACAATCCTTCCTCAAATATCTGCCGTAAGATTTCCTCCTCCATTGTTTCAGTATCAGATAAGCTTAACAAAGATCGTAGACTCGATTGGTGTTCGATCCTCCTCGTCCGTTCCCTAGCGTCCTCTGGCCGCCCCGTGGTTCGTACTGTGCGTTCTCGTCGTGCCGCCCGCTCTTCATCCCGCCGTCGCCGAGAGCGGCCATCTTCTCTTTGCCCATTAATATCAGCGGAATCCGTCCGGCGAGTTCGTGATGACTGCCGCGACCGATGGCCCGTCGTCTGCGTTCGACTCCGATTGTCCTGTAGACTCAGCTGACGAATCTCCTCCAGAATCCTCTGGTCTTCTTCGTCAGAACCCGCCGAGCTGATGTCCGGGGACGTTACAGGCGGGAAAACCGACTCCCCATGTTTATATCGCTCTTCAATCTCTGCTCGTTCAGCAGCTGGCTTGGCACGCTCAGGATTGGCGGTCAGCACCATCTCTAAGAGTGTCGTCACGGTGGCATTTGGACGAGTCTCGCGTACTCTCGCACGGCATGATGGGCAGGTATATCGAGGAGTAGTGGTGGACGGTCGACGAGATGCTTGGGTGTAGAACCATTCTTTCAAGCATGATCCGCAGAAGGTATGAAGGCAATCAAGGAGGGTGAGCGGCTGAAATAACAAATCTGTGCAGATCTAGCATAGTGGTCAGCGGGGCACATTAGAGAAACAGCATCAGCCTCCAGGTTCGAGATAAATAAATGAAACCAGGAGACAGGATTGTTCAAAAGATGCAAGGGGGCAATAGCCTGCAAGACAACAGGGCTGAATGCCGAAGCCCGCCCTCTTGCCTTGAGGCCGGGGATGAAGCTTTCAAAGAGCATACTTACAGAGCATGTCAGTTCTTTTTCTAGGTCTCCCAAACCAGGAGCACCTTGCAGCTCTGTCGACATGGAGAAAGCGTGGACAATATGGTAGAAGCGAGTGGAAAGAGGCCTGGAAGAGGGGAGAACCGTGGTTGACTGGGTGTGGTCGGCTGGAGTGAGAGTCCCACTAGATCGACTCGATCGGTTCCACCGCCGCATCATCGATTCATGGGGCTTCCGTAGGGCGCAGATCATTACTAGCAATTGCATAACTTTCATAAGCCAGGTAGGTATACTTAGGTGCATAAAACTGATATATACTCAGCAAAAAGTCCATGACTTGCTAAACTCCCCACGCTTCTAGATATAAAATACAATGATCACTATTTACCAAACTTCTCCTTCTCCCAGAACCAATGATACAGGTTCTTCCACTCCCTCGCCTCGTCCTCCACATAATCACCGACCAACTCCGCCGTTTCATTTGATCCCAGCGCGTCAACATTAACCGGATTAGTATTAGATGTCATGTCGACTGCTGCACTGCCAGTGTGGCTGTCCAGTATTTCTTCCGTGTTATTCTTCGCCCGCTCTGCAAAATCCTTTGCACCTTCCCGAGCTGCCTCAGCATATTCTTCAGCCCGTTCTCGGGCCGCTTCAAGCAGTTCCTCAGGGCTAGGGTACCGTCTGCTCAGAATGAGAATGAGATAATAAGCCCGGACAATTCCCGCGTAGACGGCGTCTTTCGCAAGCATTGTGAATCCGTGGGAGAAGAACCCTTTGAGTACTTCTCCGCGGAGGCCGGCGTACAACTCAGAGACCCCTTCGGTTCGAGCTATGGCGATGACGCTAGATATGATCGATGGCACAAAGAAAATCTCATCTGAATCGTTGTCGTCACTAGCGTTTGTTCGTTCATCTTTGGATCTCGAACTAGAGCCCGATACTTGGGAGCGAGTCTTTGCCATTGAAAAAGGGTATGTGATCGAGGACGCCGCTGACTTGCTGAGAGCGGCAATTAAGAACTTGACGGCTGCAGACGAAGGATCTCCCTTACTCCGACGAAGAACAGATTTCAAAATCCCGTTGAGGAAGAACGTGATGGACGGGTTCAACGTGAGGATAAGCGAGGCGGAGTACCCGGACCAGAACCCTGCAATACCCTTCTCCGATAGAATCTTTGACGCAATTTGCGACGAGCTAGCTGAAGTCTTCGACGTCTGCTTCCGGGCCACGATGTTCGACAAAGGCGTCGTGAAGAATTTGGAAAACGCCCCAGCCAACACTCCGACAGCCAATTCGTCAAGAACAGGCAATACCTTATGCCTTGACTTGCGCTGAGAACCGTACCTCGCGACAATCCTCCGCTGTCTGAAAAATTCGTACGCTAAGAAGAACAAAAACGCATCGAGCACACTTTTCAGCGTGTCCTGCACAAGGCCAGAATAAAGACCGCTGATGCCCTCTTTCGAGTATATTTTCCGCGCAGCATCCACTATCCCAGCATACTCATCCCCATCTTCGTGTTTCTGTTCATCACTTGCTCTCCGCCCCCGTCGCTTCTGGGTTTGCAATCTCGCAATGATAAGGCTTAACGGATAAGTGGCAAGGTTCGACGCTGCAGCGCCAACGGCACCAGCAACAGCATTCCCTATGGTCGGTAAAGCCGGTCCTCGAAGCGCCACTTTTTTCCAATCTTCTTCTGGTGGACTTTCCTCATATTTAAGGTACAGCTGGTAAGCATCCTGAGAAATTCAAGTTGCAGAAAGTTAGCTAAGATAAAGTTCAGGACATTGAACCTCAGGCAGCCATACCAGCTCATAGTCGTCTTCTGACATGTTGCTCGACTAACAATCTGCTTCTTACAGCGGAAGCACCAGCTTCAACCTCACCATATGATGCGAGAGTAGGAAGAAAAAGCCCTTTCCGAAAGGACGCGCCTAGCTTTGAATCCTGGTATGGGACAATCATCCGAGGAGGTCGGTGAAATAACGTCATTGGGCCCGTGACACCTGAGCTTATCGGCAAGCATGTGATTATCTCAGCCCTGATTCACCAACCTGACGCAAAAAGACGGCTTGCTTATTTCGTCACCGAGGTTTCCTCCAAGGCTACAAATTTGCTGCTGGGATTTGGCAGCGCTGGAAAGCCATTTTATAGATCTGGCATAATTCCCCCGCAACCTCCGCGCTGCTCTATGAGCCAGACGGATATTTCTCAACTCCTGCTCAATGGGCATAAACGTAATAAAATAGTGGATTGCAGTGCGTCTTGATCGGAATCTAAATACATACCTTATCTGCCGACTCCCCTGGCCCAGAACGTTCTTTCATTGTAGTAGATAGTATGAGTAAGACCAGCAGTATCGCCATCTCGTATCGGCTACGTTTGTTGTGAACCGCTTGCTCTACTGGTATAAGAATTCAAGTCCGCAATATATCATCTATCTCTATGTGATCTTCCTCAAGACCTCTATAGACATCCCTGAGAGCCGCCTTCCCGCCAAGCATGGGCGTCTCTTCTAGCAATTGCGTTCGCTAAATACATTTGGACGAGGCCTGAGAATCCGAGTATGTGATGACCCGGGAGGAGACGGGAGGGAATAGGTGGAATTGCGGTAGAGCAGGATGATATATGAAAATGTAAAAGAGAAAAGTGAGAAGCGCCGTTACATGTGAAGACAAGAAATTCAGAAATAAGCAAAATCTCTCCCAATAAACAAAAACGCCGTTCGCATAGTGTGTAACTCTTAGCATGGTGCGCCCCTGATATCATCTCTTAACTGTCCTTGACCCCAAGCACTCTCAAGGGGAATATCGCATAGATACAAGGCCGAACCTGGGGTATGGTAATCATTCGTATGGACATCATGTTGTTAAGTTCGATCAGCGGACAGCTGTTGATAGTTCATAGGTTCACCTTTTCTTTCCGTTCCTTTTTTTTTTCTCTCATTCTTTCGCTCTTTCCAGTCGTGCTTTTGTGGCCTTGTTTTTGTTCTTGTGCTCTTGCACCCATTTTGGCAGGGTCTTTTCGGCTATGCTGCTGCTTCCGCTGTGTCCGATGTCTAGACTTCACGACCGTCCGAACATAACCTAGCGGCGAAGACGTTTCGTAGGCACTGGAGAATGACCATACCCGTCGTCCGTGTAAGGTCGCTCTCTTGAGACATTGGAATCGGTTCGCTGAAAGGATGTCTGACGGGATTCAGCAGGTGTGGATTGTGGTGAGCGAAAGAGTCCAAATGCGCCTGTGTTCGAAGTGAACGCATTTTCTAGCATGATAGAGGTTTCGTGGATTTCTTGAGGCTGCGAAGGATCTTGGTTGCTATACCGTGGAACATTCAGAGGGGGAGTCTGCTTTGACTGCGACGTGCCCTGTTTTAGGTTTGTTGAGCATCTGTTATTGGTAGAGTAAGGCAGTAGAGCTGGGTAGTGGTGAAGTTGTTGATGTTGCTCGGGCTGGGCCTGATAAACCACATGCATGTCGTGGTCCATCGACGAGGACCCCGAAAGTGTAAAAGTACCGAGGCTGGGATCAGAAATGGAGTTTGGCGAAGCTGCAGGTACCTGTTGATAGGGCTGAGAACTCAGACGCGTGTCGGGTGTCATATGAAATGATGGATTATAAACTGTTTGTCGTTGCGAAGCGATGCTGAGTATAGAGGATTGACGACCTCCTCCGTTCTGCATTTGTTGATGACCGGTAGCCCAGGGTGATTCTGAAGAAGGCGTTTCCAGTATGCATTCTAGTCGATTACCATCTTGACCGGTTTGCGGATACGGTTGCAATGTTCGAAGCATTGAAGGGCCCCTCATGTCCAGATTCTGCGACTGCGTTGATCCCTGATTCTTCTTTCTAGCGTTCTTCCGTGGTTTAACAGTCGCTTTTCTCATGGCGCTAGCACTCTGCTGCTGCTTCCTCGATTGAGCGTTGTTCTGTGACCTGCTTCTTGCTTTTGAGGCGGTGGTATCTGAAGCTGCTCTCTCCGCACCCCGTGCTCGTCTGCCAATTTTTATGTCATCGCCCTTCTTCTTATTGCCTCTCTGGTTACTCTCAGATTGATTCATCTTCTCGCGGGGGTTGTCGACAAGTCTTTGCATGAAGGTCGGTCGTAAAGCCGACAGGAAGCTCGTTTTGCGGCAGTGCAAGCACTCAATCATCGCAGCCATTCTCAGCTTGAAATTGCCGTGGAACTGCGTGCCACTGGAGAGGGGGCCTTCTGTGCACCGTTTTATCATGAGTTCCTATTGAAGAGTAGATTAGTACAGTTCTAATCTAGACTCCTCCCGTGGCGACTTACCACGACCTCCCAGCAGAATAACTCGATTTCTTTGGCCTTGCTCTCCCAATCTTTGATGAACCTCTGTAGTGTCTTTGGATTGTCGGTGGAATATTCCACGTCGGTGATGATAGTGAATAACACTTTTACCAATGCCCGTTTCTGCGCAACGGTTCGCGGTATGGTGTCGTCGTGCTTGGGGCGTACGACTTTAGATTCCATTTCTCGCCTTGCCTCCTCAACCGACCTCCAGATAGTTGAGGCCGATTTGAAGGTTTCAATGTGAAGGGCTGCATCTACCACAAGCTCGTAGCTTTTCTTTCTATCAGCTGTGTCGGGAATTCCCTCTTCGTCGACAGTGTTCGTTATGCGTCTAAGTGCCGCCTCAATATCTTCGTCATGAGTCGCCTGTGCGCTAGTAGGTGTGAAAGTTTCCTGTTCTTTTCCTCTATCTGCCACAAGAGTCAATACCGTACCAGCATCGGTGAAAGTATCACAATGATCGTCATCTTCGTGGCCATCTTCGTGGTCAGTGTCTTCCTCGTCACCATCGTCCTCATAATAGCGATCCTTCGGCGGCGGTTGACGATGAAACTCGCCGGACTCAAGATCTTGGAGGTCAATGAGTCGCATTTTAGCGTTTAGCAGAAGTTTCCGCCAGTTGAGAACGGCAGGACGATCAATCTGAGCGTCACGCACGAGTGCATTCGGAGACGCAGCATTGCCATACGCAGAAAATTCTCTATTGATTTTTCTCAAAGCGTCATCAATCTCATATTTAGCAACCATGCTGACATCCGAGTCTCCTTGGTGGATACGTAGCGCTGAGGAAGAGCTAACCTCTTGAGGCTCCGGTGTTCTAGCGTCCGTGGCATCAACTGGAGTGGGGGCATCAGAAGTGAGGCCTGGTACCTGAGACAACGAAGAAGAGGTGTAGGCCGTTGCTTCCGTGTTATTGTCGGGAACATAGGGCCCAAATTTAGGATCATCATCTGGAATATTTGTAGAATCGTTGTTTGGAAAATCGTTTCCACCCAAATCATGCGGGGGATTCGTGAAATTCCCCACAAATTCGTCGAATGAGTTGGAGTTGAACTCTGTACTGTTACCTTCAGGTTTACTTGCTGTTGAGGAACTTCCAGCGGACTCTGACGCTCCACCACTCTGAGGTGTGTTAGTAGTGTCGGACATCGAAGACAAAGAAGGCTGAGTATCATTCTCGAGATAGCGCTCCCTTAAGCCGGAATGATCTCTACCAGCGGAGTCCCGAACCGCGTCAAAGCCCATGAGGGTAGAAAAGCCACGGGGAAGCGTGCGGTTGCCCTCAATAAACGCCATTGCTGCGCTGCTGATGGGGTTTTGATTTGACAAGTGAAGCAGGCGATGCACAGAGGCTAAAGGTACCTTGTGAAAACTTGCAGACAGCTTGACGATCAGGGGATGAGTAAGTGGATGAATGCATCAAACTGACTGGCATCTAAGAGGGTTAAAAGGGTGTAATAAAAACGAAGGATGGGGGAGGCGGGTTTACTCCGAAGGTAAGAAAAGGAAAGTAGAGGCAGAAAACTGGGAGGAGACCTTTTAATAACAGAAGGCAGCAGTTAATAGCAGAACTGGTCATTCACTGAGTGAATTGATCCTCCTCCCTGAAATCCGCGCAATGGATAAATGGCTAGCGCAAAGCTTCACCGGTTACTGGGAAATGCCGCGTCTGACGAGGCGCGCCACACCCAGGCTGATTTGCAGTGAAGGACCACCCAATCGACCACTCGAGATGGAAATGGTTCAATTCACGTAAGTGCACTGCAAGAACAATAGGAGACGGCTACCGAGGCGCAACACAATAGGAGCTATCAAGCCACAATGAAAATTGCGGCATTTGGCACAATCACATCGTGATAACAGCTTTGAAAAGGGAATAGAATGCCGCAATTGTAGTAGACCGTCAAAGTTCTATTGGACAAGGTCCGAAGATGCCGAAGGATTTTGCATGATTTCGACGTAGGCGACGTAGCGCGATCTGGTAGACCGGCCCTCCCCCGTTCTATTTGCGCTAAGTTAAAGCTTTCTCTGAAGCCGCTATGAAGGAGGAGTCTCTCTCGACCTACTCAGATAAAGCGACCCACATCCTGCAAGGCGTCAATCCACAACGGAGGCAAAGGACAACCACGAGGTTGGGTACCCTGGAATATGACCCTTCCTGACCATTGCAACTAATTGTCTCACAACTGAATCTTGACTAGAGCGATCCCTGTCAGCGCCGACATTCTAGCTTGAGACCTCTACCATAGAGAGGGCTATGTTGCCGTTGATCCAGATACGCAAGGGAGAAGCCACACGTCCAGCGAGCTATCAGCCCGTGGAGTCGAGGGAAGTCCGCCCATATCAGGGTAGTCTTTAAAGTGCTTCTGACCGGACGTTGTGGCCAAAATGTTCCCCATTGGGTGCATGACAGTGCTGCTGAGTGAGTCTATTTCGTAACTTTAGTATACCGTCATTCTAGAGTTGAATTCTTACTTACCATCATGGAGCTTCCATTCCCAAGTAGGATCTTGTGCACCAGCAGAATGCGTCGGGTCTCTCCAGAATCTCACTACACCGTCCGTTCCACCAGCCCAAATCCGATGCCCATCGCCCTCCCCCGTTGGGACCAGATCAATCTTCATCCTTTGATTTGTAGAAGTATTGCGCCCTTGAAGCCATCCCAGAAGTTGTCCGGTGACTCTGATATCATAAATCATGACACCGTTGCTCTTGCGCTCAGCAATATAAAGATATCGTCCGCAGGGGCTCCAGAGAAGTTGAGTAACCCCACTTCCACCAATATGGCGAGCGGCTTCAGTCTTCGAGATATTGAAAGACCCAAGGGACTGTCCTGTTCCGTTGGAATCATAGAGGCCAATATTGCGCGAAAACGTACCAGCCGCTAGAAGTCCACCCTCATTCGGACTCAATGCCAGTGCAGAGACTATACCTTTCATCCCAACCCCTCCACCTATCAACTGCTTGCGCTTGCTCGGTATTGTGGGCATCCAAGAAACGGGACCCTCGTTCCCAGGCCGAGAAACGTCAAAGAGACATATGAGGCTATCTGATCCAGTGAGGAAATGGGTTCCGCCCAAGGCAGGTGGGTAAAGAATGCAATGAGGTGTTATAAAGGCCTCAGTCATCGGATTTACAAGTGAATATGTTGCCAGCAATGTTGGAGCCAAAGCAGAAGCCAAACGAATGGGATGGTCTCTGATAGACGATAGGAACAGGGCAGATGATGGCTCCTGAAGTGAGTAGAAGGGGTAGAAGGTTGATGCATAGGTTGGCTCTCCAGAAGACAGAACCGAGTAGGGAGATAGTTGATGGGGAGACTGTCTCTCTTCGAGAAGATCCGCGGGGCTGTATGGCTCGTTAGATCTCCGGTTCCCAATAGCAAGAGTGCATGCATACTCACACGATATATGTTCTTATGTAGTGGTCCGAAGAGTCTGTCAGAATTGTGGTACCATCAGGAGACCTGTTGGGAGACACGGAATCTCAGCACGTGTGTCAATTTGAAGACAGCATATCCGTTTTGAAGTTTTTTACGCACAGCCAAGTAAGGCTCATGACGCGGGTTTTAAACCCTGTTAAGCTCACCAGATGAGTTCTTTCATTCTCAACTCACCATTCGGCACTTTTGAAAAACTCGAGGCTCGAGGCAGAGTCAAGCTTACGTTTGTCCCCACTAGCTAGCTTAGCACTCTCCGACTGCTTGACGGGCGAACTCTGGTGTGAGGAAGAGGGTTGGACGAGTGCAGACGCAGTTGAAGCAAGCCGTCTGGGCTCGCACGCTGGCAGCGAGTTGGCCTCCTGCATGCTGGTTGAAGTTGCGCGCTGGCCGGACGGGGTGGAATGCCCAGGCTTGGTGCATTTAATACTGAGACCAGGTGGCGGCTTGAACAAGATGAGATGTGAAGTCTTCTTCATCCAAGCCCTTGTACCCTTGATATTTAGCAGAGCGCAGCCTATGCAGGCCACTAGTCGCCGTGAATGGATGAGATAAATAGAGATTTTATACGGGCTCGAAGAGTCGACCAAGGTCAGCAACCCCCCGAGGTAGAGTGAAAGTGATATAAAATGGTGACCCTGGCGGTCTGGAGGCGTTGGCAAGGGCCCATAAGATATGGTATATTCAATGGCCGCCTCGACTTCTTAACCTGACGTTGAGGGTTGATATCGGAACTTATAGTAATAAGGTAAACTTTGACCTTGGTGGCTACGGTAAACGAGGTAGTTAAGCGCGCGGTAAGTAGCGGGCGGTAAGATCGAGCTTGGCTGGGGACAAACAACACTCGGTGGAGTCGGGTTGGACCAGCGATCAATTTATGATTTTTGACATACCTCCAAACCTCTTTGTCTTGACGAGCCGGCCCTTGGGAAGGCTACACCACCAATCGGCCTCTATTAGTCTCACTCTCTTTTGTCTCTCGATTACGCCTGCGCCAAAATATAATCCGGGTCATTGATCCTTGTTTTCAGAATGTTTTCCTCGAAACCCGCAGCCCCGTCAACCGGGCTCTCTATCAACACGAACTCCGCCAATTCTCTCTTGTAAGAGCATTTCTTTTTTTTTTTCAGCTAGATTCGTGTCCTCTAACATACCTACCGTTGAAATAGTGGTGGCAATACGAATCAATCCGCGAATACGCCGGCTACGACAAGTTCCGGGGGGGGTCTATTCGGGACGGCCGCGACGCAATCGAAGCCAGCTGGTAGCTTGTTCGGCAATACTGGGACGGGCACTACACAACAAACTCAGTCTTCAGGGTCAAGCTTGTTTTCAGGGCTGGGCGGCCAGCAAAATAGCACGTCGGGTAGCGGATTGTTCGGCAACACCACAGCTACCACCACACAACAGCAGTCCGGCGGTCTTTTCTCAGGCACTACTGGCGCCAACAATACCACAACGCAAGCGAACAGTACTGGAGGGCTTTTCGGGAACATGGCATCGGGTACCACGAGTCAAGCCCAGTCGAAACCCACGTTCGGTCTCGGGGCCTCCTCTACGACCAATAGTATCTTGTAATAAGTCTCTTGAACCAGCAGTCTGTGTAATGAGATGGCTAATCTTAATTAGTGGTACAAATCCGGGTGCCGGTCAGCAACAGCAGCAACAGCAGGCTCAAAAACCGACGCTATCACTCTTCGGAACTCAAAACACTACTACGCAGCAGCCCACACAGCAAACACCGGCAGCGGGATCTAACACGGTCATCCAAGGTGTGAAGGTGGATATCACCAACCTTCTGCCGACCACCAAGTACGAAAGCTGCGCGGATGAGGTTAAGGCAGAGCTTGAACGGTTCGATACCTTCATTGTTAATCAGATAAATATGTGCAATGAAGTCGCCAGTATCCTTCCCTTGGTTGCGTCTCAAGGCAGCACTATACCGAATGACGTGGAGTATGTCCAGGGCAAGCTAGAAACGATGCAGCATGCTTTGGAGAATGATGCCAGCGATATCGATCAGCTGCGTAGCCTCGTATCTCGAGACGCAGCGGAGGCTCAGGTCGCCTTCCGTGCTATTGACACCCTCAAGCTACCTTTGCAGTATCAGTCAACCGGGGGCTCCGGGTGGTGGTCCGCTCAAGATCAAAAGGTGTCGGATTCTCAGTCCCTGCGGTCGACGCGCAAGAGCACTCTGGCGCTCCCAGATGATGTTGAAGGTGAACCGTCCATGAGCACCATCAATGGAGTTCCGGTAAACCTGGTAGAATATTTCTCCCAGCGATCTGATGAGATGGGTGTGGTTCTTGAGCGCTACACTCGGAACCTGAAAGAGATTGAGGACCATCTTCATGGGGTTGAATCCACTTTGGAGCGGCAGATCCATGAGTTTACAACTTCTCGTAATCGCGACAGTGCAGGAAACGGGGCTCCGAAAACAGTTTTGAACGACCTTGCTGCTGTTTTGGCTGACGTCGAGACGGGTATCTTGGGTGTTGCTAGCCGTTTAGGCGCGGTCACGGAGCAGGCGCAGGAAGTCGTGCTCGGCGCACCGTCTGGTTTGAGGCAAGCGTAGAACACTGCTGTACGTTATCTTCATCTACTTCTGTATTTTATGACGGCATATGAAACTGGGCATTAAGGGCAAGGAGCGGCAAGCCTCACTTAGGTGCCTTTTGTGCCTTTGGACTTGGCGTTGATTTTAATAGAGTAATCAGGAAATTATACCACCTAGTAGTGCTTTTAATCTATTTTGCTCAAAAATCATCTCCCTCCTGGCTTTTCCGGTGTCTTACGAGATTTTAAGTTGAGAAACCTCGAGGATGTCGCGCCCTCGAGATATATTTGTCCCATATGGTACCTCCACATTTCTACTGCAACCCTCCAGATCTCTATCCATTCTATACCATTAACTTTACCGCTCGAGCAAATTCTCTTTCGCCTTTCAAGAATTTCCCGCCCACTGGACCCTTTTCTGCTCCGATTACGTTCGTTTTCATGGGATCATCAGTGACAACACTGCTGTTGATCCGCTAACACACATCGACAACACTCAAGCTCGGCCACAAAGCTAATTAGTTGCCTCAGCACATCGAATCGGGTCGCTAGCCGTCCGAAAACAGATCGCTTGAGCATTAGAATCCGAGGAGAGGAACTAAGTGTCCCGGAAGCGAGCGCTCCTTTCGACTTTGCTTATCCTCGAAGCTCAGGCGGAGAGCATACTCCTCGACTGGGACAATATCTTACCGGAAATCTATTGGTTCGACGATGCCAGCACCGAACAGCCCTCTGTTCGCGGCGTGAGTCTGATGTAAAGTGTCGGAGAGGTCTTGCTGCCAGGGGGTGCGTGCCCGGTTCGGATAAGATGTCCTGTGAGAGGAGATATCGAGTGTTATTATTTATGCTCGGCTATGTCCGTGAGACATGAGAGCCGGATTTAGAGTACATCAAGTGGTATGCAAAACAGTCATTTCACGCTTTCGGCAGTAGATGCAAAACAATATCCCAAAGAATATTATAGAAAATGGATGAGTTCCTGTCATCGTCCAGGCTCCTTTTCTAGAGTTGAGGAGGAATTGCGAACATTGAGATCATGATTTTGTCAAACGGTATAATACAAGGACTCGGACATTTTCGTCCGAGTGGAACGAAACGAATGTGAAGACCCCGAGTCAGTTGACTTCATGGTCTCCTCTATTCGTTGATTTTTGCAAGAATCCTGGTTGTCACGATTAGACACGGTTCGCCGATAAACTGAGAAAACGAAGACTTACTCAGAGTCCCGGAAGAGGTGGTACTCTTCATCACCAATCTTGAGGGGGCTACCACCGAACTGCAGCAAGAGAACCGTCAGCATTCATTCCGCTCAGAAAAGAGGTATATAGCATATTCCCCGAGAAATCAAAACTCATTCGATTCGAAGTGAGAAGAATCGGAACGTACCTGAGGGACCAGGACACGGTCACCAGCGGCAACACCCATGGGGATGCGCTGGCCGTTGCGGTCAACAGCACCGGGACCGACAGCGAGGACCTTGGCCTCGTTCTGCTCCTTGACGCTGCTCTCAGGGAGGAAGATACCAGAGGCGGTCTTGGCCTCGGGCTTCACGCGCTGGACGAGCACGCGGTCCAGGAGGGGGGCAAGGTTCTTGACGTTGCGGAGGAGAGACTAAAAGCATAGTGATTGTCAGTAAGTCTGAGCTTCAGTTGATGTCCGAAGTCGATGCCGGAGCTTGGTTGTTGCAGGGGCTCAAGGAAGGAAAACTTTTGATGGAGGATCGTGGGCATCTCGGAAATTGCTGGAGCACGTACCATTGTGAGAATATGCGATAGAGAATATGCGATAGAACGTTTTAATCGCAGCAAACAGTGGGAGATTAGCGGTAGCAGGTGTAGATGGATAGGAGGATAGGGACGTGGAAGCAAAGAAGAAGAAAAGCGCGAAGCCGGCGAGCTGGGGAAGAAGATCCGATCTGGAGTCGCGAGAAATTTCCAGAATGCCAAGACCTCCAGCTCTCCACGGCTGCCGAGGGTATTCGAGCTCTCTGTCAACCACATCACGGAAGATAGGATTAATGAAGCTTGCATTCCATCGAATGCTTTCCTTGACTTGCTAAGTCAGCTCATATCAGCCTGGCTCCTTTACGCACTCAGCGATTCGTTGTCTTCTAAGAGCTTACAGCAGGTGCGGCAGTTCCTTACCGCCGAAAGCGCAACTATCCGGCGTCCGGTAACTGCTGTGGCGCAAGTGGATAAGATGTTGGCCCTCAGTGTTATATTCTCTTTTTATATGAATTACTTGTTTTCCATGACCAATGAGTCAAATTGACGTCCACGGTTGTATTACCATCTCCTCCCTCGGCCACGGCCTCCACCATAACCACCTCCAGCATTCCCATAACCCATCTGGTTTTGACCACCACCTTGGCCACCAAATCCCCCTTGGCCCTGTTGTCCGCCGCCTGCGCCGGATTGCCCGCCCATCATCGCTTGGGCATGCTGCATGAAAGACATGGGATCCATGGATGAGGGGTCTAATCCTTGCGACATCATTGATGCCAACATTCCCTGCATCATATCTGGATTCATATCTGGTATTCCCGGTATTCCAGGCATCGGAGGCGGTGCGCTAACCGCAGCTGGCCCAGCGCCGGGTTGGGCGCCAGGCATTGGGGGTAGCCCCATAGTCAGGAAGTTCTGCATATCATCCAGCTGCCTCTTCTGATCTCCGACTTCCTTTCGTAACTCTTGTTGCTTCAAGACATAACTTGCCCAAGTAAACTCGTCAAATCCGTAGTTGAAGTAATCTGTTAAGTCCGTGCCAGGCCGCCTCCATGGTTTATCATCGTCGGGAAAATCGGCATCCATATCAGTCATTAAGATTGGCTTGCCGGTAGCTGGGTGAACCGGGTTGGCGTTCACATCAATATTAGACGCGTGCACTGGAGGGTATGCGGATCCTGGTTTTTGTGATGTAGGTCTAGTACCGGCAGGCACTGAGGCAGACGTGTCTATCTTCGGTGTTAATGTGGGCGTCTGAGATTTCTGGACTGAAGTGGAATCGGCGGATGTAGGGCGTTGCGACTCGGTTCGTAAGTTAGCATGACGAGGATGTGAACTGCGCGACTTAGCAAATATGAGACAGTGCGGAACAGGTGAGCTTACGTTTCTGGAGGAGGCGCGTCCGGAGGTGCCTCTGTGATGATATTAAAGTCATCCTAAGTCTAATATCAGTCAATTGCTGCGCGGTGAGCGAGGAACCTGCGGACCTCGTCGTCTTCCTCCTCTACCTCCTCCTCCTCCTCTACATTGTCGTTCATCAGAGCGTCGGCTAATGGCCCTCGAGGATCACTAGGATGGGTAACCGGCACCACATCAGCGGGATCATAGAGGTCATCATCGTCGTCGTCCATGGCGTGTGACATATTGAGATGGTAGTGAAGTTTGAATGGAGAATTGGGAATGTCGGAGCTTGGTTCTTTGTTCCACTGATCCTGCGGAGATTATACCAAGTTTGACTTGTTTGCTTGTTTCTTCAGTAGATGGCAGCTGGGCAGGACAAAGATCACGCTGGAAAGAAGGATAAGCTTTCTTCCACTATCCAGTAATATTCCACTCAGTGTGGTATCATCCCAATTTCTATAGAGTAGTTCTCCACTTAAGCACCGCGTTTCTCGAGGTACTTGTCCTTGCCCCTATAGTCACGTGGCCTGCAATCCTTCTCAGTCTCCGATCATGATGCGATAAGCTCTTACCTATAACGCCTGCGCCGATCATTATACGTCGTCCTCAGACGCCATAATGCCGCCCTCCGAACAGCCAAGTCACAGCTCGACTCCGAGGTCCTTTACAAGCCAAACTGCTTCCGCTGAAGATCTCCTCAAGTCCCAGACAGTTGGACTTGTCCATCTCTCCGATTTCCGCAAACGCCGTGCGGAGGTTCTGGAGCAAAAAGAGCGGGAGGCACATGATAAGTCGCTAGGAAGATTTACATCTGGTAACTCAAGAAGCGCAACTCCTTCAGGTGGCGATATAACTGACGGGTGAGTCAAGGCGTCTATCATTGATTCGCGATCTCGAGCTAATCACAACCGGTAGGAATTCAACGTCTCGGAGCGAGGGTCCGCCAAAGAAGAAGAAAAAGAAGCCACTTGCAAAGAGCAAATTGTCATTTAGAGACGATGAAAAGGAGGAGGAGGACGACACTTTTGTTCCGAAATCGAAGACGAAGCCTGCGGAAGACCTAACGCCCACGCCCGCCGAACTAAGTGCCTCGCGTTCTGCTACCGGTACGCCTTTTGACGACAGCTCTACATCACAGTCTCGTCGCATTACACCAAACCCAAGGGCGCCACCTCCTCCAAAGGCTCTCACAAAAGCTGCGCTCAAAGCGGAAGCGGAAGCACGAGATGCTTTACGAAGAGAGTTTTTGGTCATGCAGGACGCTATAAAAAATACCGAGATCATGGTCCCCTTTGTATTCTACGATGGAACGAATATACCTGCCGGCACAGCCAAGGTAAAGAAGGGCGATCAAGTATGGTTGTTGCTCGATCGATGCCGAAAAGTGGGTGCCGAATTGGGTGTCAGCGGTACCAGCGGGGCATCGAAAGGACGCAAATACAATCGCCGGGAATGGGCGAGGGTCAGCGTGGATGACTTGATGCTTGTTAAAGGAGATGTCATTATTCCACATGTAAGACTTTGTCCAGTCTGGTCATGACTCTTTCACTGACAGCTATCTCTAGCACTACGAACTGTACTATTTTATCGCGAACAGTGTTCCCAGTTTCTCGAGCGCCGGGGGGCTGCTCTTCGACTATTCCAACAAACCTCCACCACCGCCTCCCACCGATGATCCCTTGTACCGGCCGAGTAACGACGAACTTGAAGGCAACGACAAAGATCCCACGCTGACGAAGGTGGTCGATAGACGGTGGTACGAGCGGAACAAGCACATTTTTCCCGCAAGTCTATGGCGGGAGTTCGAACCGGGGCCAGAATTTGAAGAGAAGATGCGTACAACGAGACGTGATGCATCAGGAAACACGTTCTTCTTTTGAGCCAGCCGTGTCGGTTTAGGACATACAAATCATTGTGCTATAGATCGGTGTTGAGCCAGAAGTACATTGCATGAATTGAGATACCCGATGGAAGTAACACAACCCGTTTGCATAACTTGATTATGTATGCCCTTAGTCGTGCAGTTGTAGCTGAAGGTGAAGTTGCAGCCCCTGTGGCCATGGTACTACAGGATATCACCCTTCATTATCCCCAGGCTTCTGCCCCGTTCACGGGGCATTCGTGAATTTGCATCTCCCATGCAACTTCCTCACTGGTCGAACACATCTCAAAGAGCTGTCGTTGCTACTTGCTCGTGGGTGTCATAAGTTGCAGCAATCTCCATGCATATTCTGTTCCCAGTGCGCCAAATTTTTGGTTCCTCGCGTCCTGGACGTGAACGTGGCTTCTCGCTTGCAGCATAACACTGGTCAACTCGATGATGCCGCGCCGACAATTCTACAACCTGCCGTGGATTACGAAACTAGCGAATTGAACGGACTCGGCCTGGACATCATAGAATCACTGTGCGAGCGTTGCCGTCGTGGACACTTCAAATGAGCCAGCGAATGTAGGCTTCCGCGCTTGATGTGTTGAGATATGGCTGATGTGAACTCCTGTGCTTACCAGGTTGTCTGAGCAAAATGGCTAACCGATAAACACACAACCATCAACACTAAGCTCGAAAAGGTCGTTAATAGCACCAATGAGAATATCAATGTCACAGAGCAGGCTTGCGAATTCGTGCAAATGCCGGTCCGGCTGTCTTTGGGACATTTTTTGATGACATCTTTCCAGTCATGCAGCTGCATTGGACATCTCCGCAAGAGCCAGGGGCTTGCCGATTGTACTAAGGGAAATGCATGCAGCGCACTCAAATCACCCACTTATATTTTATAATTCCACCTGGCATCCACCTTCTTCTCCCGATCTCGAGCTTTACGATCTCAGATGCATATCGCTGCCATTTCTCAAGCAATCAACTTTCCGGAAGCACAAGCATAACACAATAACCCTGAAAGCCTAGTAGTACAAAACATGGGAGCGTCAGCGCTTCGACAGGCACCATTGGGCTACCAACAGGGACAGTATGCTGTAGATTTGGAAGTGGTAGAGCAGCTTCATCGCCATCAGCGGAGCTGTACTGGGAGCTTGAAGGGCATGAAGAAGAGCGATGCGCTTGCGTGGTCCCCCCCCCAATCATCCTGTACTTGCTGGCCGCGAAGAGGTGATTGTTGGTTTTTCTCGAAACTTCAGGGATATTAATCTTCGCCAGGGAATCCTCGAATGCCACACCGAAGCATCGCACCGGACACGCAACCCCTCCGCATCCTTCGACCGGTTTATCCCAACTCCCGAATGATAATATAGTGTTGGATCGCCTTCAAGCAAGTCGGCCACCCACCGAGGGTCCGCTAACGGCCATTACCAACCTGCCCACCACTCTACCCATGGACAGATCCTGAACGTCCAGAATTACATGTCGACTGATAGTGCTACCGGGAGAAGTTCCATTTTTCCCCCTCCTTTTATAAAAAAAGTTCGATGGGTCAGTATAGCTGAAATCTGAATCTAAGTGTCAAATGGGGAAGTTATGGTCCTTTTCTCTTACCGTAGGCAGTCCACTGTCCGGCGGGAACATATACTGTCCGGTAGGACGAAGATATAGTCCGAGGGAGTAAAGGCCGAACAAACACATATTGGACATATATTTCAATTTCGCTTGATGTTGAAAAAGATTAGACAAAGCTAGTGGCCCGCAATCATGCCTTTCATCTTGGACAGGGATCCAACTCGCATACTTAGGGGATTTGCTGCAACGCCTAGGGTGGGAAGAAGGCCATACAGCCGAAATATAGCGAGAATATCCATAGCAATTCCAGCGCAAATTAAAGCGAAAATCATACTCATATCTATTTCTCTACCTCCTATCCCGTTTGGCCCGATTGATAAGTTAAAAAACAGTTAGGGCTAGTCTCGACCCGCGCCGCCTCTCGCTCGGACGGACGGAAGCCAGGCAGCTCCAAACATCGTCCACTATCCATCCGCCCGTCATCCGCCCGAACTCCAACCACGAGCCCACCCCCCTCTTGCATCAGCTTTAACCGATCACGACTTGCATGGGGCTGCCTGTCAAAGAGCTCCTGTGGGCCTGATTAATCTCGATCTCCAGTTTAAGCTTATTTGAACGTTTGTAACGCTTTTACAAGTATCTGTTTACGTTCCTTACGCGTATTGTTACCGCACTATAGGTGATGGTCTACTTTACACTTACCATGTAGCACCTCCTATCTAGCAATGCACAGGCTATTTTAGGTTCACAATGGCAAGTTTCCTCTGAGTCTCTACGAATTGAATTCGTTTTTTGACCTCACCAAAGAATGGCAGAGGAGCTCTCCTGCTCAACATCAACACAACGCATACGGATCTTCATTATGGGAAAGAGAACATCCCTGCTTCCCTTCACCCACCTTTCTGACATACGATAGCGTCATATTGACTCGAGGCTGCAGACCTAATTCTACCTTTGCCTGCAGTATATGCGGATATGACTGCTATCTGCAAACCACTGATTTTGTAGTCCTCGGCGGCCCTAGAATAAACGAATTCTCCCTCTCAGGAATATGCCACAATTTCCGCCCTGGCTATTACCGCACTCTGTCCTTGTAGACCAAACGAAACACGTTTAGCTTGTGCGGTCGAGCAAAAGAACCGCGGAAATACGGCATTCTATAGGGTAAACTCTTCGCTCCATATAAGCACAGAGAAGAAGGGCGCAGGGCTGGAGAGGAACCCGAGCGGATGCGGGAAATGATGTTTATACTCCTTGACTTTAATGGTCTACCACAAGCAGATGGACTGCGTGTATACCCGCCATCATCTTCGCGCCTACATTGCCAACGGAGGTGAGTAGATGTGTACAGGTTAAGACGCTGTTAAGACAGAATCATAAGCAATGACTCTCTACCAATTAGGGTTTGTTTGGATAAATGGGATTGTATGCTCTATTTTCGCAGTCTAACAAAAATAAGCAACGGTGTCCGTAGAAGGCATATTACCTTCGTCAGTCATCTTACTAAGGAAAGAAAACAAAATGATGCAAAGCCGTTATGCCGTTAGTTGAGAAGGAACCTCGTATAGAATTAAATTTAGTAGATCAGAAAACGCCCCGTTTTTGTTTACGCAGTACCAAACTCCTTGATATCAGTTTGCTTGCCTTGGAGGGCAAGAGGCACGATACCGCTGACGTGCATCTCAGGGCCGTATACGTGCATGTTGAGGCCAAGTTCCTCACCGACAGCCTTGATGTTCTTGAGACCTTCCTGGTAGTTGGGACCGGCACGGCGCACCCAGATCTGGACCTTGTGTTCGTTCAGAACGGGGGCAACCTCTCGAAGGGCGCGAATGACACCCTTGAAAGTGGAAGCGACGTTGGTGAAGTTGGCAATACCACCACCGATAAAGAGGACCTTGCCATCGGGGTGGATGGGAGAGCGCAGCATTAGGTCGAGAATGGTGCGGGCGTAGTTGAAAGTCTGAGTCTCAGTGGGAGCACCGGAGTATTCACCATAGTTGGCGAGCTCGCTAACGAAACCAGCGGAAGCAATGGCGTCAGCGTAGACGACGGAGGCACCACCACCAGCGACGAGAGTCCAGACACGACCGTTGGGGTTCAGGACAGTGAGCTTAAGAGAGGCACCAGTCTTGGCATCCATGTCCGAGATGAACTTCTCCTCCTTGCTCAATTCACGTCCGAAAGGAGCGGGGAACTCCATGGGAGGACCGGCATCAATGTTGACCTTGTCGGATGTGGGCAGAGCAGCCAAGCCAAGGTTAGCCGGGCTACGAGCAACAGCCCACTTGGTACCACACTCGAACTCAGCAGTCTGGTCAAGCTTGGCAGCCAAATCAAGGAAGTGGACGTCGGCAGAAGTAGCATCGGCGTTGGGAATGACAACGAGAGGGTTGATCTCAAGGTAGGTGAACTGGCAGTCAACGTATACAGCGTAGAGACGAGAGATGAAGTCAACCAGGACGTTGTGAATGCCCTTGGGGACTTTGCTGAGAAGTGCGGAAGCGATTTCCTCGTTGGAGGGGTAGTTCTTGAGGTTGACGGGGATCAGAAGCTTCTCTGCCTTAGCATCAACGTCACCAACATCGACACCACCCTCGTGGGTAAAGAGGATCCAGTCACCCTAAGAAATGTTAGACCATGAACGTAGTTTCAGCGAGTGCGGTGACAATGTTCCTTACCTCACGCACGGAGTGAATGTTAATGTAGTACTCGGTCTCCTGAGGGTGAGGAACGAAGGGCTCAACAAGGAAATGGCGGAGAACACCAACAACGGTCTCAACCTGTTGTTCCTTTGTAGCACGAGCCTCGATCCATTCTCTGGCCTCAGCCCAAGTCTTGTTCAGCGCGAGCAGACCGCTCTTGCCTCGTCGCTTGATCAATTGGTCTGGCTTCGCCACGAACTTGGATCCGGGGGTCAGCAGCCATGGGTATGTAACCTCCGCCTGGTCGAGAACGTCCTTCACGGAAAGGTCGTCGGGGAAGTAGAGGGAGGCGAGCTTGGGAGGAGGGTTGTGAGTGCTGGAAGGAGGGAGAGGAGTCGGCTTGATGACGGGGGCGCGAGTGAGGTGGTAGTTGAGGATGGCCTTGCCATCGGCCTCGAAAATCGACTTGGCGGACATTGTATGTATGTGTGTGTGAGAGGAAGGGAGGATTGGAGGTTATTTAGATGAGTAGGTCGAAAAGAGTAGGTAGGAGGGGAACAGTGTTTATGGGAAGTAACCCCGGATGACGGCGATGAAGAGTATAGGAAGGAGAGAAAGAGAAGGATGGATAGAAGAGAGAAGGGGGTTGAGAATAATTTGTCTGCGAGGTCGGCGAGAAAAAAGGCCTGCCAGATGAAGATAAATTATGGTGAAGGGGCGGAGGGGAAGGGGAAACAAAAAGGTGTGCTGATGTACTCCGTACCTGGTAACGGAATCAATACTGACCCTCTGATACCGATGGATACGGGTACAAAGTCAATTGCTCTGGAGTCTGACCTGGAACCGACAGAGCGGTGGGGTGTCAGCTTCAGTCGAGCTGTTGTTGAGCGTCTAGATTTTAATTCCTACTGGAGCTTTATCGATACGACATAGTGTTGGGGATCGTCGCGGGCGGTAATTTTGGTCGCAGTATGCACCCTACGCTGTAGCCTGAATACCTGTTCCCACCGCCAGACGAAGCCAGACCTCCGTGCGTTTTGTTGAGCTGAGAAGACCAACTAGTGATGCACCAGACTATACGTAGTCTGTCTTCAGAGTATGGAACAGAACATCAATAGGGTTACAATGACGGCGGTGCTGACGTTAGAAGGCTTTGAGCCTCGGCCAGCTTCGAGAGGAACATAGGATTCAGTGAGGGCACGTATCGAGCTGTACAGGGCGTTGACTCCGGCTCCGGGACATCGTATTTAAAGACTGTCCTTATACTCCGTGCCCCAGACCCGGGATTCATGGATTTTTGGTGAGCTAACACACCGTATAGCTTACTGTTTCTATGAGTAGTCGGAGTATCGTACCTGGAATCTAGTTGTTCCGCGGGGTCCAGTAGTAGTAGTTTCCTATGAACGAAGTGGTGCCGGCGGAACATTCGACCCGCAGCCCGTATCTAATCGTAGACTCAACAAGGTGGGGTATCCACCAAATGCTGGATTCTTCGAGGTAGGCCCAGGAACGACGACGGGTCAACAACAGCCGCTTTTCATGACAGATTCTTCAGGGTACTGACAAGAACGAGTTCCATCAGATGATAAAGGCTTCTGAGTAAGTGCAAGAACGGCCACTTGCCGTTCTTGACCGAGTAAATCTGGCTGACACCCTTTGCTGAGCTCTCACGAGCCGAAGTTTCTAAACATGTGCTATCTACTCTGTACATACTCCGGTTCCCGAACTCCGATTCCTCTTATGGTTGGGTTGTATTTTCACCTTACCAGCCATCGTCAGCGAGGTTTTCGACACAGAGTAATTTGATCAGTAGTTCTATGGTTATATAAGTCAACAGACCGAACTTTGAAACATCAATGAATCAACTCCAGTCCGGACTGTGAGTTGTCGGTGTATTTTCCATCCCCAATTGTGGGTGGATCCCAGCCCCATCGTACTGTAACGTAATGTACGGGAATCTCATACATCGATACGATACACATCATTTTTGGACTCCCTTCATCCAAGCTCCATAATAATATTAACCATCCTCTTTAACCCCCCCATCAGCTCCCGATATCGTCCTCTTCTTCTTTAATCTCAACCTGGGTCATTTTCAATTCTCTTCTCCTGACTTTCCTCGTCCTTTACCTCCTCCATCTCTTCCCGTCTACTCCTCTTCCTCCTCATCCTTCTCTCCATCTTAGTTGGAATCCTCCCGACTTTTTCTCCCACCTTCCTCCTATCCCTACTCTATTGCAGTCGCAGATTGCTTTATCTCAGTCAACCTTGATACTCTCCCCTACCGTCCTTCTCCTTGAATCTTCAAAGCTCTGTTGACAGGCAAGTTCTCCGCACCGAATGGGTGCATTGTTACACCTAGCTAACTTCGACCGAGCAAGCAGAGTATCAGCCATCATGCCTGCCGCTCCCCTTGTCAGCACCGCCAACGGCCCCAACGCCAACGATAACATCACTCGCTTCGAGCCTCCCAGCCGAGTGCGCTCTCCCTTCGCCGATGCCCTCTTCCACAACAAGACAAGATGTTTCGTATAGTAAGTGCAATGCGATAATGGGTAGTCAATTGCATAAACTGACGGCCACTATAGCGGTATGCAGCCCCGAGCTGTCCAGGGTATGCTGGACTTCGACTTCATTTGCAAGCGTTCCACTCCTTCCGTTGCCGGTATCATCTACACATTCGGCGGTCAGTTCGTCAGCAAGATGTAGGCCGAATCTACCAGGATTGATATTGGTTCATACAGCTGACATATGTCCGCAGGTACTGGGGTACCAGTGAAACCCTCCTTCCTGTCTACCAGGACACCGCAAAGGCCATGGCCAAGCACCCCGACGTTGACACCGTTGTCAACTTCGCCTCTTCTCGTTCCGTCTACAGCTCAACTATGGAGCTGATGCAGTATCCCCAGATCAAGTGCATTGCCATCATCGCAGAGGGTGTTCCAGAAAGGGTATGTGAGCTGCGTACTGCGCAATTGAAGAGACCTCAGCGCTGACATAAAAACAGCGAGCTCGTGAAATCCTTGTCACCGCTAAGGAGAAGGGCATCACCATCATTGGACCTGCTACAGTCGGTGGTATCAAGCCTGGCGCTTTCAAAATTGGTAACACTGGTGGTATGATGGACAACATTGTCGCTTCCAAGCTCTACCGCAAGGGATCCGTGGGTTATGTGTCCAAGTCTGGTGGAATGTCCAACGAATTGAACAACATCATCTCCCAAACCACTGACGGTGTTTACGAGGGTGTTGCTATTGGAGGTGACCGTTACCCCGGTACTACTTTCATCGACCACCTCCTTCGTTACCAAGCCGAGCCTGAGTGCAAGATTCTTGTTCTGCTCGGTGAGGTCGGTGGCGTTGAGGAATACCGTGTCATTGAGGCTGTCAAGAACGGTGTCATCACCAAACCCATCGTCGCCTGGGCCATCGGTACTTGCGCCAGCATGTTCAAGACTGAGGTCCAATTTGGTCACGCTGGTGCCTCTGCCAACTCCGACCTGGAGACTGCTGTTGCTAAGAACAAGGCTATGAGAGAAGCCGGTATCTACGTCCCTGACACATTCGAGGACATGCCCGCTGTCCTCAAGAAGGTCTACGAGGAGCAGGTTCAGAAGGGTGTCATCAAGCCCCAGCCTGAGCCTGTTCCCCCTAAGATTCCCATTGACTACTCCTGGGCCCAGGAGCTCGGTCTTATTCGTAAGCCTGCTGCTTTCATCTCCACCATCTCCGACGACCGTGGCCAGGAGCTCTTGTACGCCGGCATGCCCATCTCTGATGTCTTTAAAGAGGACATTGGTATCGGAGGTGTCATGTCCCTGCTCTGGTTCCGCCGCCGCCTGCCCAGCTACGCTACCAAGTTCTTGGAGATGGTTCTCATGCTCACAGCTGACCACGGTCCCGCTGTGTCTGGTGCCATGAACACTATCATCACAACTCGTGCCGGCAAGGACCTAATTAGTGCCCTTGTGTCTGGTCTTCTTACCATTGGATCCCGCTTTGGTGGTGCCCTGGATGGCGCTGCCGAGGAGTTCACCAAGGCTTTCGACAAGGGCATGAGCCCTCGTGACTTCGTTGACACCATGAGAAAGGAGAACAAGCTGAGTATGTTACCTCTCAATATATAGGTTCAGAAGTTCTCATACTGACGCGACATCTAGTTCCTGGAATTGGCCACCGTATCAAGTCCCGCAACAACCCCGATCTCCGTGTCGAGCTGGTTAAGGAATACGTCAAGAAGCACTTCCCCAGCACCAAGCTTCTGGATTACGCCATCGCTGTCGAGACTGTCACCACATCCAAGAAGGACAACCTGATCCTTAACGTTGACGGTTGCATTGCTGTTTGCTTCGTCGATCTCATGCGCAACTGCGGTGCTTTCTCCGCCGAGGAGTCCGAGGACTACATGAAGATGGGTGTCCTCAACGGTCTCTTCGTTCTAGGCCGTAGCATCGGTCTGATTGCCCACTACCTTGATCAGAAGAGACTGCGCACCGGTCTTTACCGCCACCCTTGGGATGACATCACGTACCTGCTCCCCGCCCTGCAGAAGGGTGGCTCGGAGGGCCGTGTTGAGGTCAACGTATAATTTTAATACCTTTTCTTATTATCACATTTCCTCTCGGAAAGGGACCTGGTGTTGGACACAAGCGACCACCGGGCTCATAAAATACGTCTGGAGTTATGATGGCCTATGTTAAGCATTTTTCAAATTAGTTATTTTTTTTTTTTCAGTTTCATTGTTGAATACACCTTAGAGCACATGAGACATGAATGTGGATGATTTAGCGCCGGTTAATTGTAGCAACGTTGCAAATAGTTGATAAGAGCTATCCTAGCCTGAACATAACAGTTCGACCATACTACATTGCTTTGATGAGCATGATTGTCAGGTGATATACACACCGACTCCGGAACTCTAAAAGCTTGGCCGTATTCTCCTGCTCGGGGCCCTATCGGAACTCTTATCAGCAACTCTAAAAAATAGCACCATCTCCCATCTAGCTTGTCCAGTCCCAACAAGACCTAGCTCGGGACATTTCGCACAGGAACAAAGAACACAATTTAACAACGACGCAACATAAGCCGCCCAGATGGTCCGCGTCAAACACCGCTACCTTCTCGTCGAAATTCTTTACCCCGACCCGTCCGCCAGCCCGCCCTTGTCCTCAGCTACTTCACTCAAAAATTATGGCCAACGATCGCAATTACGATTTCACGCGCCCACATCCGACGCCCTAACTCCAAGTCTTCTCGCTAAAATGGTTCGTGACGAAGTCGCCAAGATGTTCGGCGACTGGGGAATCGGTCGACTAGGTGGTGTTGGTGCGGGTGGTGTTAGCGGTATGCTTTGTGCTCCTCAGTCATCTTCTTGAGTTCTGTTGGACGTCTGAAGTCTCAACCGCGGTTCGGTCATTGCTGATTACATTTACCACTGCGATAGTGAAATACCTCTCCCCAGCAACCTCAACAGCCATAATCCGGTGTCCGCGCGCATCCTACCGTCTTGTTTGGACGGCTCTCACGTATATATCTCACGTACCGGACCTCAGCGGGACCAACGGCGCAAAGTCTAAGCGACTGGACCTCGCGAACTTGAGCAGGCCGTGTGTGTTTCGGGTGGTTAGGGTGTCTGGCACAATCAAGAAAGCGGAAGAGGAGGCTGTGAGGAGAGCGAGGAGAGAGATTGTGAGACTTAGGGGGAAAGAGGAGCTGGGTGTTTTGGACGGCTTGGTTGGGGAGCTTGAGAGGGATATTGAAAGAGGAAAAGGGAAGGAGAAAAAGGTTGTTGAAGACGCCGATGACATGGAGTTGGATGTGGATAGTGATGTCGAATGATTGAGAAGGAGGGCGGTGGTCGCGAGGCAGTTCTGCTTTGTTGAGAAACTGGTCAGTTTGTCAGATGCTGGGGTCTGTTTGGTGTGGCTATTGTACATATACATATATTCGTTAGAGATACCCTATCTTACAGTGCGCTTTCAAGAAATTGAGATGATTACTTCCGTATCACTTTCACTCCACTGTCTGGTACAGGCATTCTGCGCCCGAATTCGTAATTGTCATCATCGTCGTCTTCGTTCCCTGCTTGGTGGGTTGCAGCTTGCTGGTGATTTTTTATCTCCTCCTCTCGCTGCCGTCGTTCCAACTCATCGTACTCGTCTTTGGCATCTATCCAACGTTCTTGAATATCACGGATATCCATTGACCCCATTCCTTCCCGAACAGCCACTTGCCAAACAGAGTCATTTGCGCCTTCTGCAGGCCCGAACACGTATCCGCTTGCGCGATCAATGGCCCGGAGCAAATTCATCATGCTCTTTTTATCTTCCACAGCCAGTGTTTCGAAGCCCACGAGTCCAAACTCCTCAATCAGGGTAATGATGGCATTGTTCAGTGCTCCGAACTTCTCGTGCGATAGCCGGGAGGACTCTGACTCTAAATGGGGGAGGAGGTATGTAAGGTCCTGAACCTCGGTGTAGAAATCTAGGTTGAAAGGCAGTGAAGTATAATTGGACAGATTATCAATTTTCGTTAGGACGTTGAGATGTGGAAGGTCCATTTGGAGCATGGCACGCAAGCATAGAATAAGAGAGGAGATGTACATCGATGGTAGGGTGAGGTTGTAGGAGTCGATCAGGTGTAGTACTATTAGCTGTACGCACAGATGTTAGCCGGGGCTATGCCATTGAATATGGACAAATGCGTAACGAACTCTGTAGCCCATCTTCTGGATCTTGAAGAAGATATTCCGTAAGGACGAATGGTGAGTGAAAATTTCTACCTGGCCGGGACAATCGAAGATAATATAGTCCTCTAGTTTACGCCAAAGGTATTAGCTTACGGCCGTATTGCAGAAATCAAAAGTATCAGCACAAAATGCGCATACCTCCGAGCTCTTTCAGCCCTTCCCCCAAGAAGTCAAAGTTCTCCTCTAACTCCTCCAACGCATACAAAACACCGCCGTTCGGACCTAACTGATCCTCACTCATAATTTCCTCCAACGTCACAAGATCACGCACGTCCAGCGCGCAGGGATATGATGTTTTGTCATTTGCGGGGTCGAGATTCACGATCGAGCATTTGCGCCCTATAGCTCCGAGGAACTGGTGCATGCCATTGCAATAGGTCGACTTGCCTGCACCCGGAGGACCTATGACGAGTTGTGCGAACGGCATTACTGTTGTCTAGGGAACTATAGAAAAACAAACCCTGATGGAGAAGAAAGAAAGTCGAGTCGAAGTTCATGGCGAGCGGGGATCATCGAAAGGCGGTGGCAGAAAATGAAGTTGGAGGAGCCGCATCACCAATGCCAAATCTAGGCCGACCAGCCGACAGCTCTAAACTAAGCTACAGCCATTGACTATTGTGGGCCAATCAATATGGCATCAAGTAAGCTTCAGATGCACTTAAATTGACTGAAATGTGCTGACTCAACCTTAGATCAATTTACCATTACATCGCCGCCGACGGATGCGATTTCCGCGTTGAAGTTCTCTCCCGCTCCCGATTCGACGCGATTCGTTGTATCGTCATGGGATAAGAATGTTTATGTCTACGACTTGCGGGACGAGAACGGAGCTGCGGGTGAAGGGAAATTACTACAGAAATTCGAGCACCGTGCCCCCGTGCTTGACGTTTGTTTCGGAGCTACCGAAGACGAGATCTTTACAGCCGGGTTGGACTGGGATGTGAAGAGGTGAGTGCGTTTGACATTTCATGACAGCTATATGCCTGTACGTGTTCATAACTAGATGTCTTTAATGTAGGATTGATATGGCATCTGCTAGTCAAACTGTCCTCAGTAGCCACGATGCCGGCGTCCGCAGCGTTGCCTACAGTAAGGAGTACAGTATGGTCATATCCGCCTCGTGGGATAACACGTTACATGTGCATCGCCTGGCCGATGACAGGAGTGTCACCAATACGGCCTCAATACCTCTACCATCAAAGCCCTTCTCCATGTCTCTCACAGCAACGAAGCTTGTTGTCGGCATGGCCTCGCGAGCCCTACACATTTACGATTTAAAATCACTTTCGCTCTTAACGGGACAGTCGGAAGGGGGTGTGGCGCCGGCCAAGGTTGAAGTTGAGCCATGGCAGCGACGGGAAAGCAGCCTGAAGTTTATGACGCGCTGCGTTGCTTGCATGCCCGATGACGCCGGATACGCTTCATCCAGTATCGAAGGGCGGGTTGCTGTTGAGTGGTTTGATCCCTCAGCCGAGTCGCAAGCGCGGAAGTACGCCTTCAAATGCCACCGACAGACATCGGATGATGTCGATGTGGTGTATCCCGTCAACTCGCTAGCTTTCCATCCAATTCATGGAACGTTCGCATCTGGAGGCGGTGATGGTGTGGTCGCCCTTTGGGATGGCATCGCAAAGAGGAGGATCAGACAGTACCAAAAATATCCTTCCAGTGTAGCGGCTGTGGCATTTAGCTCTAATGGAAAATACCTCGCAGTTGCCATCAGCCCAGGATACGAGGATGGAAAGGATGATTTTACTGATGGGACGGTCAGGATCTATGTGCGTGAACTCGGGGAGACGGAAGCTAAGGGAAAAGGCGCGAAATAATGGAACATAATCACGAAACTAACATTTTATGAATGGCGCATAATCCAAGTAGGTACTCGTAAAGTGCTCGAGGAACTTGGCGGCTCCAGACCAACACTAATTGATGTAATCTATGTAGAATCTAATCGTATTATTCGTATTTACTTTATCACCACTTTAATCTTATATGCACCACTGTCGAGATACCTCAAGCGTCCGCTTTTCTGACCTGCACTGAACCGTCAGGCATCCCAAAGTAAGCCGCAACGGGCTTCTGGCCTCCAATGCCTCCGAGCGCCTGGGCCTGAGGCCCGGTCACGCCAGAGAAGATACCAACATCTAAAACACCAGGAATTTGCTTAATCGCCAGTGACAGAGCATCGACCTCCCAAATGCCATCCTTTCCGCTGCCGTCCTTTCCAGCTGCAACGTCCGCTTTTGTTAAAAGAGTCGGGAAAGGTGCGTCGATGATGTAGAAGTCCTGATCCGTTTTCAAAGGGCCTAGCTTGGATCCAGTCTGCGGCCGAAGTACAGGATTGATGCTGCCCAGCTGTCTCAGAGCAGGCAGCACCCGCTTAGCAGCTATCGGAGCCACCTCAATGGGAATGTACTTCCAGTTAGACAGGAGGCGGGACTGTAATTTTCTTGAATCTGTAATTTCACACAAGATTAGTCAAGCTTTCGATTATAGATGCGCCGCATGAGTTACGAACCAGCAACGCAAATGAACTCCTTGGCTTGCAGAGCAACAATCTTTTCCTGGAAAAGACAAGCACCACCGCCCTTTATAAGGTTAAGCTCATCATCCACCTCGTCTGCACCGTCGAACGCAATATCAAGCACTGTTCCTTCGGGAATGGCATCGAAATCCACTGCTGTCAGGCCCGCCGAGACGATCAGCTGTTTGGACTGGAAGCCCGTTGGCACATAGCACGTGCCGGAGGTATCGATTCCCAGCTCCTTGATGGCCTCAACAACATACACAATAGTAGAACCACTGCCAATACCGACAAACTTGGCATCTTTGGGGTAGTGGTTTTCGACAGCGGCCTTTCCAGCGGCGCGTTTAGCTTTCTCGATAAGCTCGGCCATTGTGGTTTTGAAGCGGACGGGTATTGGGGCTATTCTTGTACTAGCCCGAGGACTAAGATGGGACGGAAGAGAAAGACAAGAGTTGGACCGAAGCCGGAGACTGCGCATCTATTAATATGCTTGTGGATTCTGTGAAAAAGTCCGGGGGAGAGGTGCCCGGTGGGGGTAAGAAGGTACCCCTCCGAAGCGACTTTTCCATGGGCCACTCACCAGCGATCGAAAGGGGCAATCCGGGGAAGGATTCTCATCACAATTGGCACGACAACGACAGATCCACCCGTGTATACTCTAGACTGCAAGATCTGCCTTATGGCATACCAGCCATCCAGTAGTAGCAGTCATTACGATCTCGGCGTTGACCTCGATTCGAGGCCAAACCATTGATGGTGGGGTGCTTTGCCGTCATAGATAGCCTTGTGGCCTTAGGCCAATAATATTGTGTGCTTACGTCACGTGAATCTACCCGGATCATCAATGATGCCTGTCCGAGGAGAGTGCATTTACGTCTACGTGATCAAGATCGCTGCTCTTTTTACTGCCCATCTCTTCCATTCTGTCTTACATTACACCCCAGGTTGAAATGACATCGGAGTTTCCTCACGCCTTAACAGGGCCCTCGTCTAAGGAGAGAAAATACGATCGTCAGTTGCGGCTTTGGGCTGCCAGCGGACAGCAAGCTTTAGAGGAGTCGCGGGTGCTCTTGGTCAATTCGGACGGACCGTGGGGCAACAGAAGCACGGGGGTGTCCGGTGTAGTGGGTGTCGAAACGCTTAAGAATCTCGTCCTCCCAGGCGTTGGAGGCTTCACGATTGTTGACCCTGCTGTTGTAACTGAGCCAGACCTCGGGGTAAACTTCTTCCTCGAGAATGAAAGCCTGGGCAGGTCAAGAGCTGAAGAGACGTGTCGACTACTGAAAGAGCTTAATCCTGACGTAGAAGGGAGCTTTCGAACCAAGGTATATCTGCCATGTAGGGACACGTCCGCAAGCCAAACTCCTCATGCTAACCCGTTTACTATCAGCCTATTGCGGAGATACTTCAGGAAGAGCCCGGGATTCTGGCACAACATAAACTTATTCTAATATCTGGCCCAATAAAGCATTCATCCCTGCGGACCCTCTGCGATGGTGCCAAAAAGCTAGCAATCCCGGTCCTTTACACGCGGTCTGTTGGATTTTACTCCACGTTCTCTCTCCAGCTTCCTGCTGTGTTTCCTATTGTAGAAACGCATCCAGACTCGGAGTCAACGCAGGACCTTCGTCTTCTCAATCCCTGGCCGGAATTGGCTGCGGCTGGTGCTAGTATCAGGAACTTGGACAGTTTTGATGATCATCAACATGGCCACGTTCCATACGTATTATTACTTCTTCATTATCTGGAGAAATGGAAAGAAACTCATAATGGCAGCGTACCCTCAAACTATAAGGAGAAGACAGCATTTAGGGACTTCGTGCGGTCTCGCGCAAGGACAAATAATCCACAAGGCGGCGAAGAAAATTACGATGAGGCCGTTGCAGCTGTGCTAAAATCGCTTAACCCGTTCAGTTTGAGAAGTTCTACCCGGGAGATTTTTGAGATGGAAGAATGCAAACAATTAAGCGCCGTTTCGGCCGATTTCTGGGTCATTGCATCAGCTGTTCGCGAATTCTACGAAACACACCAACTTCTCCCTCTTCCTGGGTCACTTCCTGACATGAAAGCCCAGTCAGCCGACTATATCTCATTGCAAAATATCTATAAAACTAAAGCGAGGAAAGATATCGCAGAAGTCACGGATATCATCAGAAGGATAGAGTCTCAGTTGGGCCGCGCCGCCAGAGTTGATGATAAGGATATCGAAATATTCTGCAAAAACGCCTCCCACATCCAGGTGATTCGTGGTCGTGACATTCCACAGGTGGATGGTGGTGAAGACACCAAGAAGCGTCTCCGACTTGAGCTTGATAACGACGAATCTCTAATTCCTGTTTACCTGGCTTTTCAAGTCTTGGATACTGTCGTAGCCGGGATTCAGGAGGGAAAGTATCACCAAGACGCCCTGGACGACGACGGGATTTGGTCTTCCGAAATTGGTCGCATTCTCGCTGTTATTGCAGCGGACGCTGCCGTTAACGACGAGGCCCGAGATCGTGTCCTTGAAGCCGCACAGGAGCTGCGGAGGACAGAGGGTGGCGAGCTGCACAACATATCCTCCCTTACTGGCGGCTTAGTGGCACAGGAAGCTCTCAAGGTACTCACCAGGCAATATGTACCTCTGGATAGTACGTGCATCTTCGACGGCGTTCGCAGCAGCAGCGGCATGTACAAGCTGTGATGGGTTACGCTGGGAAAATTGCCGGAAAAACGCAGAGACAATGCTGGCTATAGCTAGACAGCTTTACGATACGAGTCTATGAAAGAAAAATACCACAATGACGAATATCTCTAAATAGAACATGATCGTAGCATGGCGAGGTATACATACCTTTGAAATTATTAGCGGAGGGTTCGTGTCTGGGCTGCGGCGATATCAGTAGTTGCCTCTTTCGGGCTAGTGCGGAGTCGGAGGTAACGCCGTGGTGTGGAGGGATGAGCATCTCAGACGACCTCCGACTTTCAACTTCTTCCAGAATCGCGACCTCTATTGACGTTCGATACGTCAAGTACTAAGGCTCCTTTTCGTCAGAGGCATATGATCTTCTGAGAAGTCATATATCATGCATACTCGCTGACTGCGCTATCATCGCGTCCCCCGGCATTTCACCCCGGCCAACGCCATCAGGCACCGTCCGTCGACCTGCCTTGGGTTATAAAATTGAATAGACATGTCCTCTTCTGCAGGTACCGGAATACTTTCGACTGCCATGAATGCTTCCGCACATTCTCCCTCTGTATCCTCCGTGAATCTATCTTCAACTCAAAGCGATTATGTCTTGCGTATTTTCCGCGGCCTCCAACGCGCGGAATCGTATGCCTTTTACCTTGTCCCCGAGCGTCTTTTGAGGATAACCGGATATCGCGAACTGCAAGCATACGTATGGAATACATTCGGTGTGGGACGGGAAATGCATGCAATAGCGGCGGCAACCGAAGCTGCTGGTGAGGCTGCGAGAGAGGCCGCGGTAGAGGCCGCAGCCCAGCCTGATACTGGCATTCATTTCACGGATCTTTTACAGAGTGCCATAAAGTTCAGCGGCTTTTTCTCCTATCTCACCAGTCGGTGGTCGCTCGCATGTTTCACAGTGGTGAGGACTTCTATTATGATTTGGTTGACTCGGGCAGAGGTTCTAATTTTTAAAAGGCGCTCGTATTGAACAGGATCACGATATATGCTTCTACAAGGAGACATTTACACTTAGACTGGACGAGACGGCTGGCTTTGCGCATCATCCCTATTCTCCTCTTCGTTTCCCAAATACACTCCCTTCTTCGGGCGATTAGATGCCAAACGTCGCCTGACTACCCCGAACTTCGGTATGGCACGCCCGGGAAGAGTCTGCTGTTGGACCATGCTGGACAAGGGGGATTCCTCTATTCTCTAAGCTCTACTTTGCTCCCATGGGAGACTGACCAGCATTCGTGCAATGCCATGGGCATGAACCGCGTGGGTTCTGATATACCAAACGGCACGTTCAGGCTATTGTGGCCTGTTTTTCTGCGAATATGCTTGAGTCATTTCGTGGAAACTCTATCAAGCTCTCTACAGGGGAGGCCTGTTGTCGCCGAGGGAGGAATGTCTATTTTTGAGCATTCGCTCTCTTTCGCCGAAGCTGAGTCGACTATCAGCCAATCCTTAGGCTTAGGGCCCTTTAGCTCACCTAAACCAAGCACGGGCGGAGACGGCAGTGGTGAGAGCTCACGCTCATCGCTTCATCTGCTTACTAAATCGCAAATACTGGACCGAATGAATGTCACTCCAGAGTTGCTGCTGATTGCTCTGATCTCTTGTTGTCATTGCTTGTCCTCCAATGTGCTCGATGTTCTTGGCAAGCAAAGCAGATACCGCCTTGTTAACACCACTTTTTGGGGTCTGTGTTTTATGGCGGCAATGACATGGGGCCTTGTTAGTGCATCTCACCCAGACAGTGACGGGTTATCAGTGAGATTTCCGACCGTTTGCGTTGTCGGCTTCATACCGCATCTCATGATACTGTGCGGTATCATCGTGTGTGCCGGGATTTACTCGATCGCTCTCGTAATAACTGCTTTCTCTTTGCCATCCGATATTCCTCAGCAGTTGACTCTCCGACAAAGGTTTCAACTGGCGCATGAAAATATGCAAGGGTCCAGTCAGGTTGGCAGTGTGCGACTTAATCCCCACGAAGACTTCTATAGTGCTCTCCTTAGGATTGGTTACACCGCCTTAACGGCAGCCAGCGAAGCTGTCTTCCTCAATGAGGGAAGAGGTGTCGTTGCGCGTAATATGACGTGGCTAGAGGAGGAAAGGCTCGCAGAAATTGAACAATCCCGCCGGGTGCGCTCAGTGCAGCAGGCCTCTGCTACTTTAACGGCGGATTTACCTTTTGAGAATGGAGAGCTTGTTGCTTTTGAAGTTCAAGAGGCCCCGTCTGAATGGGAGAGTGGTTATGGCAAGGAGAAGAAATTTCAGAGGCTTAAAAACAAGCCACGAACGTCAAGATACCAAACTAACCCTGGCGGTGTTGGTGCCTTCCGCGGCCTCGTTCGATGTTACCAAGGGATTTCCTTCTTCCGCGCAATTTTCTATTTGATGTTCAGGTGGGTGACAATCGCATCCGATAAAGCTTTATCCCGTGTTGGGATTACTGCCCGGCCTCAGTGGGTTAAAGCTATTCTACGGAGCAAAGCTGCGCAGGATAACTCGGGCAAGACTGAACCTGAGTCTTTGGACTTTTGGATACTTACGGATGAGGGAGAGCTAGAGCTGCCCGCAAACCACGACTTCGACGTCGAAAAAGAGATGAGAAAGAGGGAGCGGCTGAACACGGGTGACTGGAGTCTGTCTGATGAGCAACGCCTGGATGAGAAGCTTTATAACTGGTGGAAAGCAGGGGGCTCATGGGGCAACGAAGACCATACTCCGGATTACGAGTTGTCCGAGAACGATTGGGATGACACGACTAGCGTCGTATCTTCCGTGACCGCCGACTCCGAATGGGAGGATGAATCGGATGGCCGACGCACGCCCACGCAGACTAACCCATTTCCCAATGGAAACTACAGCGAATCTACCCCAACGCCGGAATCCCTTATGGACGTTAGCTCTATTGCACGTCTACTTGACCCCCCTGACGAAGCCACACGACAGGAAGCACGGATTTTGGCAGCTCACCTTAATGCTGGGCGAGAAGGACGGGTCCTGACGAGACGTCAATATCAGGCACAGATTGAACGGCAGAGGGCGCAGGTGCTGCTAGGTCCGCATCGCTCTCGCCTAGCAGCAGACTCGCGTGACGGGAATCAGAAGCCCAGCGCACAGGAGGAGTCCGAGATCTTAGAGAAACTCATACTGGACAAGCGCTCTGCGACTTTGGCGAGCGCGGCCAACACAGAACAAACCTGGGAGACCGGCGCTTCTGGCCTAGGGTCCAGCGGGCCTCCATGTGTTGTCTGCCAAACAAATTCCCGCTCCATTATTGTCTGGCCCTGCCGGTGTCTTTGTATATGCGAAGATTGCAGGGTGAGCCTGGCAATGAACAACTTTGGAAGCTGCGTGACTTGCCGGCAGGAGGTGGGCGGGTTTGTACGATTATGGGTGCCGTAGGGTTGTTATAGTAGCCCTGTGGTTACATGTTTCCTGTTCTTGTATCTGATATCCCTATTCACTACTTTTCGGTCATAATATATCACTGCAGGACTTACTGAAATCCATTGTCATCTTTGGAAACATGTACTATCTATCCTCACCTTCAAGTTCAAATCTTCTGAGCGGTCCAGGACAGGCAACTCGGCCTATATGAAAAGAAGTCTACTATAAACGTGAGTATGTCAGAACCCTAAGATCTTTTACATCACCATATTGCCCATGTTCAAACTTTGTCCTGCAACTGAGTGGTTGAACTCCGACGTTTAATTCACATTTGTTTACTTGTGTTATGCTTCTGGTGATGAATCTTCTAGACCTGGTGTGTTCAGTGTTAAAAGGTGTGGTCATTCACCAAGCAAGCATGCAAAATGTATTTGCATTCTTTTACCCTACTTATGCATTGTCAATCAGTATTAGTTTTGTCTTCATTGTCTTTCTCAGGCAATCTCTTTGAATGTTCCATTTTGCTAATCATTATATTGTTTCTAGTATAAAAGATATCCTGTTGTTAGGACCTTGACACACCCCTCTGCACAGTTTCCTGCACCCACTATGCCTTCCATCAATCGCGGAGAGAGTGACCCTCACTCCTCGGGATACGAGGGCGATATCAGCGACCAGGTCTCTGAGGCCAGCGCCGTTGCCAATTCTGACACCGTCGACGAGGGTAGCTGCGAGACAAGTGAGACCAATGAGCTTGAGACTGGAACCATCTGGATAGGCTGCGATGTGCGCGACGCCGGCCCTGGAGTCCAAAGCGATGAGGACGCCGAGTTTGGAACCATTGTGATCGGTTGTTCTATTCGTGACATGGGCTTCGAAAGCTACCAGGCATATCTGAATGCAGATGACCAAGCAATGGTTGAGCACATCGAGAACGTCAACGAGATAGCGGACGTGGAACACTCAAGCACTGCGGCCATTGACGCCAGCAACAAGAAATTGATAAGCTGTAAGCAACAATCTTGTCATTTACTTTTTCCCTCCCTTTTTTTTCGTCTTCTTCTCTTTGTCCTTGTCTTTGCTTTTCTTCTTGGTCTTCTTCTTGTTAGCTTTCTTAAGTGGACTGGCTGGCCTTTCTTCGACTAATGCATTTCCTATCTCTGCATTGTTGTCTCGCGCTCCTTCATCATGTGCTTCTTTATGCTTCTCATGATTTGGAACGGGATCGTTGTCTTCCTCTTTGGATTTCGCTCGCTCAGGTGTGTTTCGAGACGATGCAACTTCCTACACATTCCAGCATATCAGAGCCCTTCCGCTTACGTATTCATGGCACCATACTGATAGTGACATCTCACAGAAACCGGACACTTACCGAGTCCGATCCTTCTCCTGTCAATCCTGCAGCCTGAACCAGACCCGCCCAATATCCAAACATCCAATGACCCCAGGCCCAGGGCCGGACGCGTTTTATCAAGAATCCGTAGGCCAGCATTCCCAGTCTTGCTGTCATCTAAGCACATCGTAAGCACCGATTACAACACAATCATACTATTGGAAAACTCACAGCCAGAATAGCCGAGAAAAGAATGAAACTCACCAAAGCCGACAAGACAAGATCCCATTTGGAAAACAAGATTTGAAGAGGTCCGTCGCCCCCCAGGACGAGATTGTCAAGGTATTGATACAGGATCCAACCAGTATGCACAACGTAAAATACCCATGAAATCAAGTCTGACATCATGACGAGGGTGACGAAGATAACCATGATGTACGCTTGGAGGCCATGGCCAGAACTGGGCTCTGGTGCTGGCTGTCTGAACCTTTGGAACACGGGAGACATCTTGGATTTCCTGTTTCGTCTTGGCTGAACTCGTTTAAACGGCCGGCCTTGTTTCAGGAAGTTAAATGTCATTTTATGTTGGAGGCCGGGCTTGGAATCTTGGCTTGTTGGCTCATTGACGGTACGAGGAAGGCGCGATGAGATTCAGTGGAAGAAAGGAAGGGAGAAACAAGGAAGTGATAGAGACAGACCAAAAACATCATGGTGATAGTGTTCTCGGCGACGACTAATTGAGTAAGAAATGAGTGAATAGGCCCCAACTGTGGTAGAAACATGATAGCTAAATGAAACTGAATCTCCAGCTTGACAATGACTTATGCTGGTCCCAGAGTAAGGATATGCAGGTGAAAGCTTGGATTGTGTCAGTCTTCTAGCCCAAGTATGAGTGAGGGCTTTCATACAGAGAGACAAGCGATGTACGAGACATGCCTACAACAAGATTTCTTTCTTTTCATTGAGGCATAGACGGGCTTTCACCTTCCATTTCATTTCCTAAAATCACCGAATGGGATGGTTAACATTTGATAAGTGCAAAATATTTAATATTCAACCAGGCAGCTCCATCAACAAGCATACATTTCCACCATTACTAGAGTTTGATTCAAATACCACCAACTTGATTCTCATATCTTCTCGCCCTGCAGCGCTCGCTCGACCAAAAGGAAGCTAGTATCATTGACCCTTTACATCAAATAACCAGCTGCAATGGCAGCCGCCGCCCCAGCTAACCTCCCTCCGGCGCGGAAAGACTCAGCTCCTCCAAGAAACGGTGGCGAAGTACTGACAATCGGCGTACTCAACTGGCTCGAAGCACTGGGGGAACTTGGAGACAACGTCGGCGGAGTCGTATCTGTCGAAGTAGGAAGCGTCACCACCGGACCGGATGGGCTCACAGAGCCGCCTGGAGGACTCGTAGTCTCATTCTCACCTCCTGTGGGTGTCGGGGTAAGGCCGCTCTCTGTGATTGTAGTTGTGCCCCCGTCGACAGGCGGGACGGAGATCGGGACGCCGGCACTGGAACATGCGGTCACCACGATGTTGGAGACGGCTTTGAGTCGAGTTGGTCAGTACTTCGAAAGAAACGGGTATGTATAGTTCATGCTATAATGAATGTTTGGACACTGAGACTAACAGGACTGGTCTTGCTCGCTGCAGGATTGTTCGACACAAGGGGCCACTTCGGAAACGAGCGCAGGTTGGCGGCAGTGGCAGGCGAAATCGGTTAGAGAGGGGCAGCCATCATTGGACATGGCGCTGAGAAAGCATTGCAGCTAATGTGATAATTAGCATTGGCCAAATGAAGGAGGTTCTGTGCGTTCGAAGACTCACAGAGCAGGAAGGCAAGTCAGGCAGATCCTGGGCCAAAATAATGCTAGCCCTCAGAAGCAGTGTGGCTGCAACGTAAAGCTTCATTTTGGTAAGGAAGGCTATGAAAGAAATCTCTGACCTGGCTCTGAGGCAATAAGGATAGAGGACGTGATATACGGCGTGATCAGAGAACGACCCGTCCTGTGAGTATCAACTCACTTTATACGCCTATTGACGGCCATGCGGCTTGCCCCTTAGAGATGGAATCACATGCGACGTAAAGAAGGCGTTCCGTATATAACCGGTTATTGGGTATCATATTCAAGAATTATCCCTGAAGATCATGAACAAGAGTTCGTTACGCGCTGAGCAGTGACACAGGCCGATAGCTCGTAAGAGACGTGGTGACATGCGCTATAATGGCGCAAGAGGTGGGATTGACTCCGAATTGTTGAGCTATGATAGAGCAATAGAGGAAATGCCACTCAGTCCATGCAAAGAGGGGAGCAGCTGTGTGGATGTGACGTGACATAAAGTCCGTGCTGACGGTTCACAACCAGGAGAAGGTTGCTACCACTCGTAGAATAAGAACAGGAACGAGGAGGTCTTGTCCGTATGTAGCTGGAGACAGAGCTGGGAACAGGGTATGACGAGCGAAATATGAGATAAAAAAAGGCGATAAAGCATGGCAAGTGGCAAGAATCGCGGCACATTTGCAGGTCATTAGGATTCAGACTTTGAGAGACCTCCGGCTCTTTTTTCTTGTGTGATAATTGCCAAAAGCCATTTTGCCTGCTCTTGTGCAAGTCGCGGGCATTACTCCTCTATCAGACCTAATTAGTGGCCACGGATGCTTTTCGATACTAAAAACAGAGTGCTCATGGTTGAAGAAGGTAGGGTATGTACAATGATCTCCTAACGCCATTCCTAGTCCTACTCTCGAACGCCAATATATGTCAAAAAACCTCCCTCTCAATAGCCCAAGACAGACCGTTATATCCGTGCTTAAGCGGCGATCATGACAACAGCTCGTCGATGTATGCGCGCTGTCCAGCGGTGCCTTCCTGCTTAAGGAGGAGTGAGAGTACCTCTATTGGAGGGTTGAGATTGAGGGAGTTTGCCCGCCTCCATCGCTTTAGACGGGCGATCCCGATGCAAGGCTAGATGTTCGTCAGTGAGAGTTCACTTCCAAATAACCAACGGCGGTCATAGATGCGTCAGACATACCCCATACTGGCTAGAAAGATCAAAATGCCGCAAGATTTTTTCGTCCAACGAGAGGCCCTCTTGATGAACTAGGAATGGTCAACAGGGCACCCCGCAAAACAGATAAGGAAATCACCAACCTCTAGGGCCTCGATTCTTCGCCTCCTCTGCTTTCCAGTAATCTTGAAGCTGCTTCCTAGTAATCTTGACTGCTTTCTTATCCTCCTCTGATAATGGTTGCTGGATTTCTGCTTTGGCTTGAGCCCTCACAGCAAGCTCCGCAACATGAGGCTGCTCGGGCTCGACCTTGGATTCCGGGACCTCGATTGACACATCTTTAGACGCATCCTTCTCGCGAACTTCTGTAGTAAGGTGCTCGAGAGCTTTGGTTTTCTCGGACGGTGTCGAAGGCGCAGCGGACGGCTTTGTGACTCTGGACTTTGCCCCAAAGGATAGAACGGGCTGACTCGAACGGGCGGAGGCGGTGTTGCCTCCTCGACGACGGGCGGGCGGCATTTTGTTCAGAGCTGAATCTATGGACGGGATTCGGACGGGATTCAGACGGGTTACAATCGTTCAAGATTTACGCTGGAAATTGTCGTTGAGATTCGAGATTGATGAGTGTGCGGAGGTGAAGTCCGGCTCCGGCCTGTGGGGGAACGATGTCATTCCTTTCGTTGCGCGGGCAACCGATCCAGGTTGACGGTCGGGGCTCAGGCGACGGCTGCGAAGTAAATATAAAACATATAGTGCACACCAGAGATATACGAGCCAAGGGTCTTCCCTATGTTGATTTACCTATATGTTGATTACCTAGGGATTATGCGGTATGGCAAGCTTGCTTGGCTGCTGCGCTGTCCTACAAGTACGCAGTACGTAGTATACGAGGCGGAGAGCCTCATTGTGGCCGAGACAGTCTACGGCAGCTCGTTGACGATACGAGGAGACAAATGTGCCGGTCTCTGGGTAAATGAGCGGTTGCAGTAATACTATGAGTATATTGGTGCTGGTAGGATCGAACGGGCTCTCAGCCTCGCCTCAGGTCTGACCCCAGGTTCGACCGCGGTCAGACCTCGAGTCGGCGTCTATAGTGGAAGAACGCGGATCTTATCAGGCGGCAGGACTGGGCGCCCCTCGGCGTCTGTTGCAGGTTGTCTTGTACACTGTAGGTACTCTGAGTAAAGGAGGATAAGATGAAATATCCACTACGATGACGTTGGGAAAAAGCAATGATGATCGTCGGGGACGGGCTCCAATGGCTCTTGGCTCTCCATACACGAGGAGTCAGTTAGCGAACACCGAGTCGGTAGAAGAACGGTTTAGCTGATGAGCCGGACGATACGAAAAGTTGTGACCTGCGATCACCTAGTGTCCTAGTGTGAGTGTCCTATACTTCGTATGGTCACCGACCAATCGACCAACAAGCGAGGCTGGTCTGCAGGGCCTCGACTACCAGTCCTTTCTACTCTGAGTAGAGTCCCGAATCATTCAGCTTCCCCACCACGCCGGCAGCACCAACAATCAGCCCGCAGGACTTTGCTCTCACTACTAGCCGCCCTGAACGCCCCTCTGCGGCTCCGTCTTTCCATCGTGCGTTCCTACGTCTCTTGGAGACTTCGAGCCCCTTTCCCGCAACCTAGACCATCCTAGTCTGTTTCTGTTTCTTCTCGAGGCGCCTTGATTCCGGCCGTGCCTGGACCTCGACAGCCGCTAGGTATCATTCCAAGCCGTCGCACCGCCGTCAGCGTCGCCGGATCAACCAGCCCTCACCAGCCGTCACCAGCCTCAGCAGCCTCAGCAGCTCTTTCGCCGCGAGCCCTCTATGAACGCTTCAAGGCCATCGACGCCGCCGAGCTTGACTAGTCCCCACAAACTCTCTGAAGCGCATCGCCAGCACCTCCCACCCGCCGATGGTGGTGCGGGAGCTGCGCTCTCACAATGGCCGCCTTCGTGCGAGTGTCGGGGCCTCCAAATGGCAACTTTCTAATAGGGTACCCTGGAATTTCTGCTACTATGGTACGCTTTACACAGTAGGGCCCCGCTGGTCATTGCGCTTACTGTTTCCAGCCTCGTATTGAAGGCAAAGTCGAGATTAGGCCCAGTGTCGGCATCACGGCTCCCGTCAACGTATCCCTCGTCACGGTATCTCTCGTCCGGCGAGAAACGATCCACCCGTCAGCAGATTCCGTCGCGAAGAGACGTCTAGCGCCGCCGAGGAAAGAGATCTCCGATACCGTTGGGAAGGAAATGCTCCTCTTCCGTTGTCCGGCTGGTCGGGAATCTGAGGAGGTCTTATCAATGGATCTGCCATTCGTCCTGTTCATTCCCTTTGGACGAGGTGGTCCGGACGCATCCAGACGAGTTCCTCCGGCTAGCTTGCAGCTTCCCAGTCGCACCGCAGAGACGTTCTACGAGATCGTGGTGATGGTACAGCAAGGCCATTCGGAGCAGAGAAAGTACTCGTTTCCGGTACCGATCGCACGGTACGACACGCTATCGACATTTGGAATGTACAATCGCCCCGAATCGGCGGAGAGTGTATCAGATCATCTGGTGACGTTGGGTATCTCTCTACCACGGTGGTCATACGGGCCCCTCGATCCTGTCAGCGTCTATGTTAAACTGTCCCCAAATCCCGACTGGATCAGCAAAGCTAGGAAAGTTACAATCAACAAAATCACAATCGGCATTGATGAAGAGATAATCTACAACCACGAGGGCGACGAGCCTCAACGGAAGGTCAAAACATTAACGAAACGGACGGAACCAATTGGTGTGAAAATGCCTCCGACAGGATTCTTGACGAATATGGGCCTGGTGTTCCCAGCAAAGGATATGCGGGATGGAGAGGGCATACTCCCTAGAGGCAAACCTGGATTTCCCACATACGCTGTTAGTGGGTTTACCACAACAGCAAGTCTCTACAAGATCGAATACTATTTAACAGTCAAGGTTCGTGGTGCGAACTTCGTTCAACATGGAATGGCCAGGCTAATCATTAACAGGCTCATTTAACATCCGCTCGAGATATCATTATACGACAGCCAATCGTCGTGTGCCCTCTTGACCACGCTGGATGCAAAGAGGAAATGGAAGCAATCGAACAAGCTGCACGAGAAGCTGCCCACATCAACCCCGACAACCCTCTTTTACCTTTACCTTCAATAGTCCGACCCTCGGACCCCAACGGTCTCCGCCATCTAGGAGTCGCGATTGTCGGTAACCAGAAGAAGCCTCTGATAGATTAGGCCGACGGAAAGCCACGCAACTTACTCCCACTTCAGCTTGGATGAATGCCTCGCGATTAGGCACCAACCGAAGATCTTACGCTACATTTATCACTCCGGCTGCCTTGATGCAGAACGGACCTACAGATTACGTGGTTAGCTAGCGCCACGAAGTCGGCTTGCGCTGCACTGCGTCCTCACCACATTACATATACACACAGACCTACGTGTCGCCGTACAACACTGCAGCCTGTGAAGCAGAGACAGAAGCATTAGCAGGCCAGATACGTTTCACGAATGCATGGTTTACGGAGTTTATACCTATTTCTGGCATTTTGCTTTCTCTTTATTGTTCCCTTATTGTTAGCTATACCTTTATGTATTTACTGTCTTTTTCGCTGGTCGGATCACTGAACTGGGGGGTGCTTGGTTTTGGTCCTTCATTGGTTTATTCGATCATGGCCGTCAGAGCGTCTGGGATAGGAGTAGGAGTAGAAGTCTGCTGAATTATCCCTTCCATGCTAGCCGCTGTCAAATTACTATTTGCTGTTCTTGTTCCAATATAAAGCTAACTTGTGCTATCTGATTTCCAAGAGTGATTTAGTACAATTCCAGTCTTAGGATAGTGGAGTCACTGTACATAGTATGGCCCGACACTATCAAAGGAGAGCACACTTAATACCATGGCCTTGTCTCTGACTACATTACGCCTCAGAATCGCGAGACTCCCTGTTAGCCTCGTCCTGCCGCAAAAACCTGACGCTAAATTCGACCCTAAGCTCCACTCCAGGAATCCTCCAAGTGCGCTGACTCTGCGATGGCTCGCTCTGAATTGAAGCGAAGCATCGCAGGGGAAAGAGAGCCAGATGAGCTAATCTAAAGTTCTGGTTAGTCCGCTAGGAACCCATAGAAAATAGGAGTGATGTGTGTGTAAACAAACCCAACAAATAACCCGGCAATCAACCCAATACCTAGAAAGACAATTACCGCCCTCGCGGTCGCCGCAGCTCCGCGATCAGGAAGCCACGAGTCAGGCAACTGGTTGAAATTCAGGGCCAGAGCCCCTGGCACTAATACAAGGCTGGAGAATGTGATCGCGGCGTCAATGGGGAGGTTTAGCCAGAGCAAGAGCGGGCGACGTGCGTGCCTAAGGCGCGCCAGGTTGAGTGCAGAGGCTAGGAAGCTTAGAATACTCTGGGTAGATCTTTCTGTAAGTGACTTTCTTCTGTTTTCTTTGCTGGGGTAAGGCTAGCCAGATACGTACAGTGATAGCGAGTGCATGAATGCGCGTCGCAAGATCCCAGGATAGGTAGAAGCCCCCAGGTCCAGCAATGTCGATTGAGCTGACTGTTAAGTACAAGACAAAGGCGGGGACAGAAAGGGCTGCTGAGAGGTGGGTGAAGACAACTATCGTCCGATAATATGATTTTTCTGGAGCAGTGGTAACTGAGTGGTTTTGGGAAATCTGATATTCGTTGGTCTCTCGGGGCTCCGACTCGGCCAAAAGAGGAGTGTTCTCTGAGACGGAGGCCATGGTCACCGTTGTCCGTTAGGAGATGAGGACGTGTTGTAGATAGGAAATCGCGGTTATATGGACCGTAGCCAAAGTTGGAATGAGATGGGTGGCTTCCCTAGCTGGAGGAGCTAGTTCTTTGTCGCTACTTGACCTAAGACTCCTCGACAAATCTGAACAGGTAGGCTGTAGAATCGACTAGATCTGACAGCTCTGAGAGCACATATATCGGATCCGCAGGTATTTCGCGAGGCTGATTGTTGTAGTTGGAGTTGGAGTTGGGCCCCTCGTGCACCGCTCGTTTTCGCGCTACACTAGGCACAGCAGGCGCCGAGGAATGGTGGTCGCGCCATCGTATGTTTCAAGTCAAGTCGCCCATCTAACTCGCTCTAACGCTTATTTTCCAATACCCAGGAATCCCATGGCAATGCTGAGCAAATTGGGGTCCAGATCTTGGGTTCCCTGTCTTCTGACCCTGTCAATGTCGCGCATATAGTCCTTGAGCATTTCTAGCACTGTTTGATATTGAGCAGATGATGGCCCGTATGTGTTCAAGGCGTTGGTCAGATTCGTCGACATCTGAATTGTCGTTAGGCGGGGCAGTTCGATGAAGTAATGTCGAAGGGCCATACCTGAATGAGAATGTCGTTGTAGTCAGTCTCCCGTCCGGATGCAACTTCGGACTCCATAATGTCCATACAGTAAAGGATAATATAGAAAAGGTAAATAGAGTAAAGACCCTGGGACAAGGTGTGGGGATGTTGTGGACTGGACTCTGAATCGATCGGGAGCCCGATATCTACTGATCCGAACTTTTTTGGGAACTTCGCCTCCAACCTCTCCGCACGTCAAGGACAGGACAACCACTACCAAAGACCACGAGTATTTTTTTTGGATAAGCCAGAGCTGACTCGAGTCTTCACAATGGTGGACTTGGATGAGGACGCGATCACCAATCCCTCTGGGGGAGCTCAAGCTGACATTGACTTGTCGGATGAGACTCAGGACTTTCGCATGCTCAACAATCTCTCATTGTCAGTTTGTTACAGTCCCAGCTGCGTTCTAGTTGAGGATCCTAACTCTCATGCACAGTGTGACAGGTTCGACCGAGCTGTCTCTCCCCAAACGGGGCGAGAAGGACTTCGAACCGAACCCGACGCTCTTCCAGGCCGACATCCTCTCCGCATCGCGGCAGGCCATGCACAATGCTCTTGCATACCCTCGATTACACCATCCTAAGAACTCAATCATCGGAGTCTACGCGCCGAACGGACCTACCCCGCCAGCGGCCTCCAAGACGTTGGATACGATCGCCGAAGACATCCCGGCTGAGAAAGCAGCGCCTAACTCAGTTGGTGCACATGTGTCCCCGGATTCTTGTGTCTACGTCACGAACCCCAAGGGACAACACTTCAAGTCACTCGGACAGGCGGATCGCTGGGGCCGGGTATGGTTGCTTCCCGAGGAAGCTCTGTACTTGCTGGAAAGAGGGAGTCTTGACATAAAGTGGCCCCGCTGTGCTGTTGGAGCTGGTGACGAAGATGATATTGAAGATTCTGGGATACCTATGAGCTTGCAAGCTGCCTACGCGTGCCTGATGGGGCGTGGTGGGTTGACGATGGAGAGGTTCTCCGTTTTCACTGGCCTTAGGCGGTTGGGCTACGCTGTTATTCGAGCACCTGGATGGAGTGAAAGTGAGCAGAAGAAAGGCGCACAATCGGTCACGAAATCTGAAACCCAACAGGGGCCAGGGTTGGCCGGGATCTTTCCTCGCTTCTTGCAATGGTTACGCGATACTGCGCCCACTACAGCATTGGGACCTGTTGCTGGCCTCGGTTTTCATCACAACTACGGTATGAACGTCCTGGTAGGTTATCTCTGAATGCTGCTAATGCTACCTCCAGACAGCATATTTCGCAGACTCTCAATTATACCTTATTACGACCCCGTTACTTTGGCCTCTTCATCTCCGTCGCCAGAGCTGCCCTATGCCGTTGTATGGCATGTTTACAAGCCGTCAACTAATTTTCGCAAGTCCGCTCCACCAAGTCCCGATTTCAAGATTGCTGTCATAAACGCTCGGACAACTACCACTATACCTACCCTGTCTCAAATTGGGAACCTGCTTGAGAGTACACCTTTGGACCCGCCTCACCCTGATAAGCAGCTTTATGTGCGGCTGAAAAACGGCTATCGTAATGTCGTCCTGGCCGTAGTCGATCAAGGCGTTGTGAGCTATCTCAGAATTGCCGATGCGGCCTTTGGCAAAGAGAAAATCTATGCACAACGGCTATCCGGTGGTAATAAATTTCGTGGGACGCCCCGGCATAAATTCAAGAAGCGATGATCGTCCGCGCGTCCATGGCTAATTCAAATCCTCGCAAACTATGCAAGGGCAACGACAAAGAAAAGCTTGTCTCCCCTTAATGAGGCCAAATATCCCTCCTGAGTGGATAAAGGCTGAAAGAGAGGGAGTCCTCTTGATCTGCCATCATCTTTAGAGCCTCCGGTCATGGAAAAGACTGAACGCAGATGCTGTAGATGGCTAAGCCTGGCAGCCTCAAATGGCGCAGCCTCCGAGATCATATTAGCAAACTTAGAAGTGGAAAGTCGTCAGTCCATAGGCACTGAGGTGAACAAAACCAAGAAGCGTGTCTATTCGATAACGATAGTCCTCAAAATACCGAGCATTCCATGAACGCAATTCGTAATTAGAAATCGTCCGCCTCAGAACCAGACCGAACTCCAATGAAAATGCCATCGATAACCCCAGATCCAGATCGTTTCGCCATAAATCGTATCAGACTTTCACGTAGTGCTGTTCATGACAACGGGTACCTAGACACATTACGTATCCAGGTAATCCGCAGCCATCAATAATTCCAAGCACAGCTCCGGCGGGATGTCCATATCTGGCACGTTCGCCTGGTTCTTGTTCTTCTCGTTGTAACAGAGATACTCGCAGACTTTCTCCAAGACGACCCCACTCAAGTTTTCGAAAACGCAACGGCCCGTTAACGCTTCTGAGAACTTGCCTATCCCCAGAAAGAAAACGGTTAGCTTATCTTGTTTTCTCTTTGAGGAAGATAAGTATAGCAAATGCGGGGCACTGACTCGAAGGGTCGAGCATACGACGTATCGTGCCTGAAATGCAGGCTGTGCTCCGAGGGACAATGAACTCGAATCCGTCACCGGATACAAGGGTGACGTATTCGAATTGTGGTGTTTCTGAGTCAGACATCTCAGGCTTAATGAGTGAGGGATGATGCGGAATGGAAAAGAAATAGAAGAGACGAAAAACCTGGAGAGGACGTTGTCCGGGTTGGTCCGTGCTCAAGCTCCGCCCCAGAACTCCGCCGATATCAGTCTCGACCATGACATGACATACACTTCTGATGAAATGTAGAAAAAGCTGTTAACTTTCACTTCTCAGGTATGTCTCTTACTATTAGGCGATAGCTTTAATTTTAACCTGATTAGTCCGCTATATGACTCGCATGAGGACAAAGCTACTACAACAACATCACTTTTTCTATACTTCCATTACTTTGAGCTATCTCCGAAGGCTATCTAAACCAATCAATGCATTGCATCACCAACCTCCCCCTACGCGGGGTCACAATCGCTCCAGTCCGTTCCTTCTTAACGCATATCCATTTCCGCGCAAAGCCCGGTTTCAGGATAGCCGTTCTCCAAACCCGTCATTTCACCTCGTATGATCAAAAAATCAACGGCAGCACCTCATTCCACCCGTCCAACAGACTCGCCGGCCGAACCTGCATGATTACAGGTGGGAGCTCTGGAATTGGCTTCGCGATCGCGGAGCGCTTTCTCAACGAGGGCGTTGACCGTATTATCCTCGTCGGACGGTCTTATGAGCGTCTTGTGCGTGCAGCGGCGCAGTTGGAGTGTCCCACAGCCTCTTCCCAACGTCGACCAAGCGAGACAGAAAAGGAACAAGATAGTGAAGTCGCAACTAGGACACCTGAAGAAGATCAAGCACAGGACCGAAGCGAAATCTCACCTGGTACGCTGGTCGAATCGTCGGGTCGGATCAGTCTGCTCGTAGGTGATGTCTCGGAGGCGGCGAGGTGGACGAGAGACCTGGAGAGTGCAATGGTATGTCTTTTCGGCACTTGAATTTGAATATAAACTAATTTCTACGTGCAGCAATCAGTCGACGTTCTCGTAAACGCAGCAGGCATTTCAACATCCACGGTCCTTCCTCGAACAGACCCCAGTACCATCTCCCAAGTGCTCCGCACAAACCTCGAAGGCTCGCTCCTTACCTCGCGCGCACTGATCCGCGCTTCAATCCGCAGCCGGATGAAGAACCGTGCTGGTGACGCTCATATTCCCACCAAGTGCATCATCAACATCTCTTCACTCCTTGCGCTGAAGGGCGGAACGGGTACTGTTCCCTATGCTGCGTCGAAGGCGGGCGTGCTGGGCCTGACGAGGTCATTGGCGGTTGAGGCGGCTAAGACACTCCGGAATCAGGTTATTCGCTCGAATGCGATTGTGCCGGGGTATATCGAGACGCCTATGATTGCTGGTATGTCTCAATTACCTTGCACAATTTTACCACCCATCCCTCTCCTGACATATGTTCTACGTACTAATCGGATCATGGGTACGACCTGCAGATTTCAGTCAAGCTGAAAACAACAAACTGAAGGAAGATATCCCGCTCGGACGCTTCGGTCAACCTCATGAAATCGCCGACGCTGCGGTCTTTTTGGCTGAGAACGAGTACGCGAATAATTGCATTGTAAACCTAGACGGCGGTCTTAGTGCGCTTTGATATAAGTTTAAGAGCGATCTGACGTAAAGATTCGCATGTACTATAGAAGACCTAGTATGATCCAACCATTTACGGAGAACGCGGTATTGAGCTCATCACGCCGCGATAGCACAAGGTCCCACTGACCTTACGAAGTGAAGAGTACATTCTTCTAAAGTTCATCTGTAGCCCGTGAGTTTATTCTTAAGTAGATCGTCTGTAATCGTGAAAGTCGGTTGACGTATGATACATGAGATAACGGCATTTGGGGAAAAGGTGGATGGAGACACAGATAGCCCCAGTCCCCATATGCTGCCTTTGTGAGAGATATTACATGTTGGTCGGCCGTAGATTGCCGCTGCGCATTCGCGTGCGTTATCAGTCATCATCGATCAGAATAGCGCCTCCTTCGGCCTCGGACAGATCAATTGGATGTGCTTTATCGGCACCATCCGAGATTGAAACGTTTGCCACTCGCTTAGTGGGAGGATCGCCGTTGAGTTCGGTTTCATTAGCATCGCGCTTCCGTTTCCCTAGATTTGACATCCCATTCGCTTCAGCATCGGATGGCGGAGGAGCTTGAGGTTTTCGTGGGATCTCAGGTATTCTGTTAAGCACGATGGGTTGTTCCTCTGATGGTGGTGATCCAGGTGCAACTACGATAAGCTGGAGGTTAACTCTTGGTTGCTCATCTTCGTCGATAACCGTTAAGAAAGTTGAAGTTGTGATTCCCAGATCGGACAGCTTTTTCGGAAGATTATCTTCGAGATCTGGGTCGTAGATTGTGCCCTGCTCAGTATTTACGGAATATTCTTGTCCGTACTTTAGCTGTGTTCGGAGTATGTTCTCAACCAGATCATTCAATGTGGCGCGAGTGAGGTCGACCTCAATTCTGGCGTGGGCAACAGAACAAACAGGGCACTGTGGATTCGGTGGGTTTAAGGACTCGGAGTTAATTGCACGAGCTCCTGAGCGCTCGAGAAAAACCTACACATGAGCACAAGTTTAGTATATACCGAAGAACCGTGATTGAAGAGCCTCACCATTTTCGCATGGTCATAGTCACCCTTTAGGACCTTTAGCGCTTGGAGGACACAGAGACCCGCTGTCATCGCGTTTGTGGTTGCAATCGCTGGGATAATATTACCCGCCATTTCTGTAAGACGAGGTATCAGTGGGATAGTTAAGGATACTCAGGTGACAAGAAAGACGTACGCTTTGTGTCAAATTTTGATTTCGGTTCGATTCCGAAGATAGTTGCGCGAAGATTAGCACTTGCCGTAACGAAGTCTAATGTGTCAACATCATCCTTGTCAAACACCAGAACCGCGGGAGAACCGCTGTCTTCGGACTGTAGTGTTTTGAGGCGTTTGCTTAGACGATCCAAGCTGCATGGCCAATTAGTGAAGTGTAAGGGAGGGTTGTTATGGATGGGCTGGCAACTGACCTGTCTTTGAAGACCGCCAGGTTTTCAGAGATCGTCCAGACTCTCTGGTCCTTCAAGGAGACCTCCGGTTCAACAGTAGATAGTGTTCCGTCCAATTCCTTGAAATCTAGGGGTTCTGGAGCCTTTCTCGAGGTCCACATATCTTCCATGCCACGTAGCCGGTTAATATCCTCCTTGAAAACTTTATCAAAGACCTTTTGAGCAAACTCAGCTGAGCCCATGGATTGACGGATTTCCTTGAGAGCTCTTGCTTCTCTCTGCAGATTCTCAATTTCCTCCACTGTGAATAATGTTAATAATGTTTCTTCCAAAGTAGATTAACAGACATGACGCAACGAACCGTTGTCTGCATCCGCGGAGTAGTCAAATTCTTCTGTATCAGTCTCGCTCGTCCCGAATAACTCGCTTCAAGATGTCAGCATGCGCAAGACCTTTCAAAGGTTCGCCGAACATACGGCAAGAGATAGCTTTTCGCCCAGACAATGCAGTGAATTGGCTGGCTCGGTGTGCTTCGGATGGTGCAGACAGGGAATGACTTTGGGACCTCTTTAGAGTTGCAGTCGTAACACTCTGTCACATTCTACAGACGTCAGCGGTGTCGCTTGGGTGAACCGACATGCGCTGACCTTCTTGATAACTTGCACCTGACCATTGAAGCCAGTTGTTCCACTCTCAATCAGAGGCACATCCGCCGCCAAACACATCTTATTCACATGACGCCGCGCTTCAAGATTATCAAGCGCATTGAAGACGACATTGAAAGTCGCAAACCAGTCCACGTCGAATTTGCTGTCCTTGATGTTGGCATGGTAAGCCTCAATCCTCGCGCTAGGCTGAAACTTTTGCGCAACTTCCTTTGCGACCTAACAGCATACCCATCGGTCAGACAGTTTCGTAAACGCAGTATATGACAAGAGCGCGATAGCTCGGCAAGGGAGGGATGACGACACGCGCTCGGGAACAGCAACGTACTATAGCTTTCGGCTTCTTGATGTGTTCATGGCGGAAAAGAAATTGACGGTTCAAGTTGCTCAGGTCAATAGTGTCGAGGTCAATGACGTGTATTTCACCGAACCCGGTAAGCAGGAGGTTCTTGAGGAGCTCGCAGCCAATTCCTCCAGCGCCGACGAGAAGGACTCGTGACTGGATAAGAATCTCAGTGTTAGCAGAACTGTCGCAAAGCATAAAATGCAAAAAGTGTCAAAGGAGCAGAGTCCAAAATAATGAAGCCAAGAGCTCGCTGGCTATGGGAATCAAGTACCTCTCTGATACGGTTGGCTTGCGTTCCAAGAGAGCGCTTAAGGTAAGTGTCACGAGTCATAGTGCGATCAATAGTCAATAAAGCGAGCAGGCTGTAGGATGATACATCGCAGGGCGGGAGATTTGAGGCGTTCTGAGAAAAGAAAGTGGACAATTAACGAAGATAGCGGCTGAGCATAAGCGGGTAAAAGAGAGAGATGAGAGGGAGAGAGGCTGCTGCTTGGAAACCGGAGGTTGGTAGATGAAAGAATGACGAACCGACAGCCTGAACCTCCCCTCGGTTATCTCTAATAATGGCTAAGGTCAGATAGATGTGTTCCTCATCAGTGTCAATCGGGCAACTTCACTGCGCAATGCGCTTGAACGAAGGGGACGTTAAAAATACCTTCTCTTATGCAGTAGCAATGATGCGATCGTCTCTGTAGGACTGCGCCCCGGTCGGATTGTTCCGTCCCACTGCTTGTTTCCCGTATACAACTGCAACGGATACTCCAACCAGCACTACTATCATAGTTAACTTATAGCTATTTTTTCTGGGTTGTCTGGAGCACCTTTAGGTAGTATAAAGATAATTTCCACACCGCCAGCTTGAAACAGACTCACGGTATCCAGTGAAAGCGCAAGGTAAAAGTGAAAGTAGTGCAAGTGCCTCGAGCTCAAATTTTATATATCTGGCCCCGACTCTGATTTGGAGAAGGTATGGCAAAAGCTACTTACTAGGTATTATATTTCCTATTGCCACTGAATCAAAAGCAAGCTACTCCGTATACCGTCCGTATACCAGGCCAATGGAGCATCCGCTGGACGCTTTTGGTGCCTGAGGTTTCAGCACTTTTTCAGTCCTATTTCCTAATATGGACTAGCTGGCTCAGATGAAGCCCGATAATGCATTGCTTAGATAACCCTTTGCATAACCATGAACTTATCTCCGCAGTGACTTCAAAAAAAAAGTCCCTGCAAGAAAAAAAAATAACAATACAAGAAAAAGAAAAAATTATCCTCCGTAGATGTCGCACAAATAGAGCTTACGCTCATTTTGGATCAGAAATAGCAAGCGGCTCCAATTGCCTACCTTCGTCTTCAGCGGGACTTCTGGCGACTATCAGTGAGACCCCTTGGGTAATCCTTTGATACTAGACCGACGGCCCATCCTAAGGGCAAGACCTTGGACCAGTGCAATTGCTGTCTCTCCTTTTCTAAGAACTTTTTCACACTCCCTCGTCTCCTACGCTCCTTTCCACATTTACCATCTATTCTAGATTCCCAATTACCTCTCTCGCCATTACTATCCGTCCCCCCACCCGTCCACGAGAATTGCCGCCCATGTCTGATGACGAGGTAGACCACGAGCTGATTGCGCTTCTTCGCAAATCACTGGGGCTAGGAGGAGGGGCTGCGAATCCCGGCGCGGCAGAGACAAAAGTCCTGCAGAACTCTCAATACGTTTTCGATAATGCCATCGACGTTGCCCTAAATCCGTCGAAAACCAAGGAGGCCGCGGAGACGATATGGCGCCAGATGCAGAAGAAGGAATACTCAACTAGCAGCTGGTCCGAGCACGAATTGCACCCCAAGGCGAAAGACGAGAGCACCGTCGATTTTATCTTCACCATGGACCTGCTGAATTTTAGCTTTTGGTCCGCGGAACCGGAAGAGAAGCGGTTTGCGATCGAATACCGAGGAAAGAAGTGGACTGGGTATTGGAGCTTGGTGGCCGCCTTGCGAAGGGCGTTGGATGAAGGCATCGAAATTACAAAGCCGGAATTTTGGGTAAATGAGGAGGAGTGCAACGAGGAGCTTATCAGGCATGTCTTCCGCTCTGTGACGGATGAAGATATGCCTTTGCTTAAGGAGCGACTTGAATGCCTGCGTGAAGCAGGGCGAGTGCTATGCAATGTATGTTTCCTACGCCCTCCTGGGGACATTCCTACTAACACATACGCCGTAGGATTTCGATGGCAGCTTCACCAATTGCATTTACAGTTCAAACCGCTCAGCCGCCGCCCTAGTCAACCTTTTGGCTGAGAGCTTCTCATGCTTCCGAGATGAGGCAGTCTTCCAAGGACGCAGGGTACGCTTCTACAAACGGGCACAGATTCTGGTTGCAGATTTATGGGCGTGCTTTGACGGGGAGGGCTACGGCGAGTTCCAAGACATCGATAAAATCACGATGTTTGCTGGTATATTCTGCCTTAACGGCCTACCCTAGCGTTCACAACCGCTAACAGATCTCTAGACTATCGCATTCCTCAAATGCTCCACTTCCTTGGATGTCTTATGTACTCCCCTTCATTAGAAACCCGTATCCGCAAGCAAGAAGAAATCCCCAGCGGATCCAATTGGGAGATTGAACTTCGCGCCACCAGTATATGGTGCGTCGAATTAATCCGGCGTGAAATTGAAAAACAACATCCCGAAGTCAAGTCCGTAAAGACTGAAAAGTCCATTTCAAACGGACACTCCTCGCTCTCGCATTCAAACGGATTGTCACATCCCAATGGACACTGCAGAGAAACCTCCCAGACACAGAACGGGAACAACAATCAAATGGACACACAGGCCCCCCAAACTGGTCACTTCCGACGGCACTCGAGACATAGCAGCGCCGCGAGCAACGCTCCACCAGGCACAGGCGTCAGCATCAACGCCATATTGATTGATTTCTTTTTATACGATACGATGAAAGAGTTGGAAAAGCAAGGACGTGAAAGCATACCCCATCATCGGACGAGAAGTATATGGTATTAGGTGATATCTGGACCTTTTTAATTCCCTGAAACCTTTCATTATACCCCTATGATACCACTAGTACTGTTTAGGGCTGTCGGACTTTATGGGTAGATTCACCATTTATTTTCACTGAGACTCTCAGCGCTGGAAGCCGGGATGTGTACACACGATGCTAATGCTAAACTAGAGATAGATATGGGAATAGAGAACAAACGTTGACAAGGTCGGAATGTGAAGGACAAACTAACGGAGCGTTGACGCCGCCAGCATGCGTGTCTCTTCATCTTGATTTCACCAACATATATAGGTTTATATGCGAGGAAAAAGCAATAAGAACGCGGCATGACCGGGTATCGTATCATTATAACTTCGGATTATAAACTAAGGCGACGCTATCTAACTTTGAGCAGCTGCTTCCGCTTGCTGAATCCGGGCCAGGATATCTGCCTTCCACTCAGCGTAATCTTCCCGGCGTTCGGGACTCAACCAGTCCACACGATCCTGCATCATTGTCCCTAAGCCCGGGAGAAGACCGCGTCTCGAGGCTTCCCGTGGGGCAAACAAACCGCGATCGCTAGGTAGGGGCTTCAAACGCTTGTTGCCGCCTTCACCTGGGTGTCCGTCGTCATCGGAAATAATCTCACTGTCACCATCTAGATCTCCTGCTTGCGGAATGTTCTCGAACCACTCCCTGCCATGCGCCCAGTCATGTTCCATTACGAGCGCGATCCATTGGTCGACATCTTCGCGGTGTCGGCGCTCAGAGTGAGGAAGACCGAGACTTGTTAGCGCGGTCTGGCGCATTTCGGTGAAGGTCTTTTTGTCCATCTTTCTGGTTTCTTTTAGCGCAGCGTCTGTAGAGGTTTCGGTGGGTTGGCGACGGCGCGCGAGGACCAGGAAATAGACTGCTACCACTAGAGCGTTGACAATTTCCTTGAAGTCTTCATCCTTCTCTCGGTCTTCAGCCGTTAGAACGGGTTCTAGGAACTCCCTTGCGTCTTCATCCAAGTCATCATGGCTGTCCACTAGGTGCAGTATTGAGGATACACCCGCGAATATGTGTGGAGGAAGTGTTCTTGAGATAGGCGGTCTGGACCATGTACTCATTCGCGGCGCTGGCGTTGATAATGTTTTGCATACCGTCCGGATGGAAGTCATCACCCATGAAGGTGCATCAGGAATTCTAGTAGAGGTCAAATGGCTATCGTTGTGAACCTTGTGTGGCCGTTGTGCAGTATGCATATTATCATCATTTGTGTATCCTCTCTTTAAAGGCGTTGATCTGCTGGGAGTACTCCCTAACCCGCCCGGCGTCGGCGCAGTCTTTGAAGGACTCCGTGCAGGCCTTGGATGCTTCGTCGGCGTTGAAGGGGCGGACCCTGAACGTGACGGCGTCCCTGGAGCTGAAGTTCTTTCTGTAGGTCTAGGGTTCGCCAAGTTTAGAGACCGTTCAAGGAATGAATATAGCTTCTTGTAGGTACGCGGAGGGCATGGCGGGTGGCCGAGTAGCGGAGGAAGATTGAGCGTACGTGCGAGCCTATATAACACGCGGACAATTGGTTAGAACATGAGCCTGTGCATTTGGCCTCGAGGTGAAAAAGGACCTTTTGCAAGCCAATTCGGCGCATGCGAAGGGACGCGCGACTTCTTCATCCGGTTTCAAGCTTGAAGAGGAACTTCGGGATTGCGCGAGGAAAGATAAAGCAAGGCTCCGGAGCTCGCGAGGAATATCTTGTGCATGTGTAGGCAGTAAAGTAGCCAATGCCTGGTCAACAGGCCTATTGTTCATTGTCAAGCCTTGATGGTATCTTGGATTCAGAGGTGATCGAGTGTACGGTTGGAGGAGAGAGTGGGGGGTTTGGCGCTGAGAGGCGGGATTGGCGCAGTATTCTGCGAAGTATCCCTTCGGAATGAAATGTATTGCACGTTATGAAAACCTCGCGACAGAGTAAAATTCATGAAAAGTTCGATTGAACTTTGAAGCATGTCCAGTTGCTGTATATCGTGAAATATCATGTGACCGGCGCCTTCTCGACAATGGCTCCTTCCGCGCGACAAATTCCTCCGCATTTGGTCATCTCATTGACGTTAATCATACCTAGACGATGTCGGTCACTGTGAGTTTTAAGCCGCTCCCGTCCCTTCCTCGAAGCCCAATTCCATTATCTGCTTAGGAGCTTACAATATCATCTTTTAGCTTCACACCACGCACGGCGACCTCAAGGTCGAGCTTTTCTGTGAAGCAGTGCCCAAGACAGCAGAAGTACGTAACTGCAAGGCGAGACCGCATCCATTTCTTGTATATCTGTGATTTACTGTCAACAGCAACTGACTTCAGCTCCTCTTAGAACTTCATCGCCCTTTGCGCAGCCGGCGCATACAACGACACCCCATTCCACCGGCTGATACCCGGCTTCATGATCCAAGGCGGCGACATTTCCCTCGGACCAGCAGCAAACAGTCAAAGCACAACTCCAATGCTCCCTTTCGACGACATTCCCAAAGGTGGAACGTCGATCTACCATCCCTCTGCTCTAAACCAAGAAATCCACCTTCCAGCTCTCCGACATAATACGCGCGGAATCCTCTCCATGGCATCTCGGCCCGTCAAGAACCAGACAGCACCCGGCTCTCAGGGTGCTACAGGCCCTACGATCAATGGAAGCCAGTTTTTTATCACATTTGCAGCAGCACCGCATCTGGATGGGTCGAGCACTGTGTTTGGGAAAGTGTTGAATTTGACGGCAGAAGATGAGGGTGGTGATGTTTTGAGTAAGCTGGAGAAGGCGAACGTGAAAACCGACAAGAAGGGAAAAGTTGTTCAGCCAAAGGAGAATGAGGAAACTGAGTATGAAACTCTCCAAATCAACAGGGTCACAATTCATGCCAATCCGTTTGCTACTTGAACTGATGAACTTGTTGTCGCTATGGTCGAAACACTTTGCCCTTCTCTTGCGATACATGAGCTAGGGATGCGAGGCTTTGGCGCTTCACAGAGCAACAAAAAGAGGCCTTCACGCAGGGAGAGCATGACATCAACGGAAACCCGCTCTCAACCTGACTGTCGTATCCGGGTCAAAAATCCCCGAGAACAGGACCACTCATTTGGACATGGACGAGCTTTCTGTCGTCGCGGCTCCCGCTGCTCAAGAAGGGGTAGTCGTAAGGCTTCACTTGTCAAGCATGATGAGACGAAAACCCGAGCCTTGCCAGTTAACGGTTCGTGTTGAGTAATGAACGAGGTGTGAGATGGGATAGGTTTATACTATTTTATCGTGAATACGACTTCTAAACTGAATTTGCCTACCCCATTACGAATGCTTCAGCAGCACCTGGAAGCAACACCCACCGAAACCTAGATTTACACATGGATTCAGGGGACATATGAAACTGGACCGAGAATGACAGCTTCTAGTGCCAGAAACGGCTACGGGTAACCTAGCTCGCTGTTTGATCGCCCCTGCCCTGCACCGCCCCGTACTTTGCATCAACTATATGGGGCCTCATCCGCCGCAACGGTGCCTAAGCACTTAATGCTCCGCTGATGGAGCGACACTCAGTTTCCCAACGCTTGATGGGTCAATGAACATATTAGGATCGAGGCAACTATAGAAGACCTGCACTCCATATATGTTCCGCAAACCTTCTCAGCTCTTGTTCAGTTATCACTAAACCTTCTCCACCGGCTGATGAGGAGGACGGTTAGCAATCTTGTCAAAGGGTAGATCTAGCTCTGTAGTGGTCGTAGTTGTGCCATTCATGGAAGACTCCGATAACAGATGTCGTATGATCAGGTCCCTTTCCAATATCCAACTATAACTGTTGTTGAGCCAGAAAGTCTCATGTTCTGGTACTTATATGTCCATGTGCAAGATGACATGACTAATGCAATCAAGTTTCCTGCTTCTGTATTAAAGAAGGATTTGCCTTTCCTTTCTTGTTCGTGGCCAATCTATCACTCAGTTTCGAAGATTGCGCCGAGGGAAGACGTCAAGACGTCAAGACAAGGTACTGATTTCAAGTTTGGTCTTCCTAGAGCGCTCGTTGACCGCATTCCAAGATCTTTTGTAGGCTCTTGTTGATGTCCAATGCTGCTGCTACACTTTCTTCCAATTGCGCAAGAGGATTACAGATATGGGTTCAACTTACGAGAATCCAGAGCATGAGAGCCCAGGAGACGGTTATTGGGATGCGTTTGAGGTGAACTGACGGAGGTCCATGGTTGGTGACAAGGTATGTGGAAAGTGAAAAGAGGCAGGCAGGCAAGATGCATAGGCATTATCAAATGCTAAGATAAAACAGTTTTTCTCTTTTTGACTGTGCAAGGGAAACCTCACGGCGTATTGGCCGCAGCCCAGAATAGGTAACGAGAGCAATCTACTAGGCTTCGAGACCAATATAACGAGTATGACGCCAAGACCAACGAATTGATACAGGACTGCACTATATACACGCATATTGCCTGGCCTGCGCTGATTTTATCCCCTCTGTGTACTTCTTGAAGACGAATAGCTCCAGCGCTATCTGCTGAATGCTTGGGCCCGGGCAGAGAAATGGCTTTCCTGAACAAGTACATCTGAAAATGGGAAGCGAAGCCGTTCCTATTCTCCTGGCAGACATGGGTCTCTGAGTACCATGTCCATGGTATATTTCTATTGATCATCTCCGCATGACAGAGAACGACTACATCCACATCATCTTACCTGAATTCTTGGTACCTAAAATCGTCAAGCGGGGTGAGCAGAAGTGATGCCACTACCATATCCATGCATACTGTGCTTAGACTTACGTAGGTGATTCTTTTACCGAACTCGCCAGAATCTGTTACGGTACTGGAATTGCGAAGGTGGAGATGCGAGTCGTGAGACGGCCTCTTGCTAGGATATTGGGAGGTTTGGCGTGCGCTGCAGGAGGGTTGAGACATACAAGGCCCAAAACTGACAAACACCGTAGGCTTCAACGCCCTAGAACTGGTGGCAGACTAAATGAGCTTGATACCACCATAACGCCCACGTTACAACATGGGCTGATGACTGTACCTGGGCCCTAATCTATTCATATGCACTAATACACGCACTAAGTCCCTATCTACTGATAGTGACACCCAAGGTAGCCTACGAGTATAGTCTATTAACTATATACAAAAATACCACTACCTTCCCCACTACTGTCGAGTTAAGCTGTTCCTTAAAGAAGCTCAACAAAAGACCTGCGCTATGGCGCGGGTTTGGAGTCAAGTAATGAAATTACTGCTTTAGGGATCGCGCGTCGAGATTTCTGGCCGGACAATATTGCGGATTTCGAAATCGGACCTTAGTGGGTTCAATAGTGGCTCAGATGATCGTTATAGAATATAGATTCACTATCTCAAATAATTGACAAGCACAGGAATCGGTATGCCATGGCATATCGCCATTTGCTATGGTCAATCTTCCAACTAGTCATTGTGCCACATCCATGATCCTCCCAGTTTATTAAGCTGTCTATCTCTGCTTCTATAGTGTACTAGCCAGGCTAGCACTGAATGGAAACGCCGGCGTACAGAACCGAGTGACAACCAGTGTCAGGCACAGTGAACGAAGACCCACGGCAGTTACTTCCACTCCACGTTTTCACGGTGCAGCCACTTTTCACGTCAACTGACTGCCTTTCTCTAGGAGTCGACTTTGGTCCTCAAGAAAGAAGTCGACCAAAGAAACGGGGGAAATGATGACTTACTTTTTGGAAGGGACCGAAATAGACCGCTTGTTGGTGACAGCAACACACCGATAGGAGCCGGAGCCGACAAGGCTGACCGAGTCAACTGGGCCATCGCAGAGGTCGCCGCCCCAGAATTTCGCCGTAACGTCAACGTTACTCGCCGCAACGTCCATCATGTTGGTCTCAAGGGGAGACGCCATGAGGGCAGCGGGGAAAATGCCGAGGAGCAGCTTGGTGAAACGCATGATGGTGGAGGATTGTGCTTTCTGACTTTCTATAGAAAGAGGAGACGGTTCCTATGTAGAGGTCAAGATAATGCAAGCAATGAAGTGATGGTGAAAGATCTCACAAGCAGGAGGATGGGAATCCTTTTATAGTTTTCCAGTGTATCTTTTCACACGGCGAGTTGCTGCTTCCCTAGTACATACGTAGAATTATCTTGCCTAGCAGGGTCAAGAGCACAAGGTCTTCCTGATACAAGGTTCTCTATCACACCTGCAAGCCATGGCCAATAATGGTACGCATAAAGCTGTTGAGGTGTTCGAGTGGCTCCGTAGTCTACTGCGAGCTCCACAGATAATGCTACCATGCAGGGTAATGATATTTAGTATGGTCATAAGCTAAACCAGTCCTAAATCAGAGAAGACACCAAGGTCAGTCACAGTAAGAAGTTAGCAGGGGGCTATATTGCTGGTTTCATTCATTGTACATTCTGTGTATCTTGCCTTGGGAAAGGATACCTGTATTGACATTGTTTTCAAAAGCTTCAGATGCTTACCTTTGTTTCGATGGCTATTTTCAGCCACTTTCGATAGCCGCTGCAAAGGCTTTCATTTTTGGAATACCCTCTGATCCCTGCACTGGCTTCGAAGGGCTGGACCTGTTGTGGTTTGATTCACATTCCTACCCCACATAGTTCAACAATAGTTGATATTTTCCATGAAGAATACCATTTATGCTATCCAAATGCCATGACTTTTAGCCAGAATTTTCTCCGGCGACATAGCCGGGATTCGGTGTGGTCTGGCTCACCTTCTTGTAACAAAATTTAAAGAGTCCAGGTATTATCACTTGAGAAATATATTTATGTAGTATACACTTGCCACGTCTTATTAGTCTGAATCTGTGTCTGGCAACATACAGAGTCAGTCAACCACTCGAGGAATCAGAATAACAAAATTGAGTGCTATCACCTCAGCGAAAATGACCCATGGTGCTTTTGGAAGCTTCTGCATAGACCAATTTATACTACAGACCTCGACTGCCTTTGGATTCTTTTGACATCGAATCGCAGACCAATCACCCTAAGTACCCAGAAAAAAAACCTCATCGAAGTTTACATTCATAGTATACAAGCAATCTACTGAATATGCTGGTAGCCTCGCCGAGGCCAGGGGTATTTTACAATCTAACCAATGGTTCTGAGTTTAGCATCATTCTTCAGGTTGGCTATGGAGGCTATAAAGGCCGAATGTCTTTGACTTAGGCCCATGGTATTTTGTAATAATGTCGCGTTGTAGTGTATAATTTGGGTGTAATTGCTAGGTGCCTTGGAGGGATTTGTATATGAATAATAGACTAAAATTGCCTATACCCATATGAGTCTGTACTCATGTATGAAAGACCTTTGCAACCAATCTTGCGCAGAAGTGCACTAAGATGTAAAGATATCGCTAGTATTTGTCCCCAGAAGAAAGAAGCCGCATTATTCTATGGAGTCTAGTCCTTGATTCTGTTCCTTATCCAAGACACAACGGAGTCACAAACACACGTTCCTTGCTCGATCTTGGGGTCAATATATTCCTACATACAGGCTAGCACGTAGGTATGTAGGGCGCTTAAGAAACAGGGCGTCGGTTGACGGATTAAATCGTAAGCCATAATATGTTACATTAGACTCAGGCAAGGCGTAGGCCACTGACATAGATATGAGCTTTTGCAAGTAAATTAGTAATAGCTAACCCTCCTTATAATATTTATATTACAGGACATAGTAGCTGATAGAAGATAGATAACCATGTCAGCAGGCAAAAAAGTGGTTGGGTGCGCAGCTCGCTTACATGCGCAGCTTGCTTTCCAACCACGTCAAAAAGGCACATTAGGTATGTATATCCCTTGCCTTATCATACAGAAGCCATCAGCGACATTTAAAGTCTATAACCCCAGCTCTGGCGTTCATCAGAAGAGCGACAATCAAGCCGTACAAGCCTGCCATACCACGGCAGCTATATTAACCCTCATCGTATTGATGCAACTGGAATTCACTTACCTAAAACCTCGGCAAAGATCAAAACGAGGATCATGCCCACATAGAGTCTCGGCTGCTGGGCTGCTCCTCTGACGCCTGCATCACCGACAATTCCAATTGCAAGCCTGACATCAATTAGACACGATCACCCAGGAAAGACTCGACCTTAATTACCCTGCAGCCAGCCCGCAAAGCCCTACCGCCAGACCAGCACCCAGCTGGAGCAGACTCGTATAGAGAGCAACTTCCTGGGCAAGATTGTTGGCAATCAGGACCGAGACTACCAGGCCATAGATGCCGAGGATTCCGGCCATAACGACAGGCACGATATCTGGAACGTATTAGCTCATAAGATATCTGATATGCTCAGCCAGAGGGCAGGGTAGAGGACGTTTGACGATCAGGTCCGGTCTCAGGACCCCTGACGAGCAGACGCCGACGCCGGCCTTAGCCGTCCCGTAGGCTGCTCCAAAGGTCGTGAACACGATGGCGCTGGTGCATCCAAGGATCCCGAAGAGCGGCTAGATAGATTAACATCTACCGGTATGCTTAATCCAAGTCAGATCCAGCTGGACAAGACTCACTCCATAGCTGGGGCTGTTGGCATGGTTAGGTACATATAAGCTCGCAAAGAAATTTATCCTTGGGAGTCCTCACCAGAATTCTGACAGCATCCTTTCCTTCTTTCCCTTGAGTAGTATGCAAGTCGGCCTGGCCCTGGCTCCGCTCCAGGTCGTTACGTGGACTAAATATAGGGACGATCTGGGCCCGGTGGATTGATCGGTGGAGGCCAGGCGGCGAGTTAGATGGCTGCCTTATATTATTCACCAACTACAGGCCAAGACGAACTTGTCTCAGAGAGACAGGTCCTTTTGGCCGTGCGGCGCGGGCCGGGCCTGCTCCGCCCAGGTAGCTGACAGGGTTCCAGGCCTCCATTCCTAGATAGGCAGGTCCCTTGACCTCCAGGCTACAGCAGGCTGCAGCAGGCTGCAGCTCAAGCTCCCGGCTCAACCGGGTTGTCAGTGGCTCGACATTCTGTATTAACGTTATAGCCTAGTATTGCCTGGGCGCGCCGAAATACCAACCAGAGTACGGTAGGTAAGCGACGCGCAGGCAGCCACGATTCTCATCAAGCGGAGCTGCGAAGACCGGTAAATGAGGGGGTGTCTCCCCTCATTTACCCTTATTAGGGTACTACCTCTAACCTATAGCAATCAAGATCTGTCGCACGCTGTCCTGTATGAAGCGAGAGCAAGAGCAATATATGGATACTTTATACACCGTAGTAGTCAGGTGGAGACATCGACTTCGGGTTTGGTTTTCATCCCGGTCCCGTAGATTGTTCGTTTACTTGGTGAAAGCCGCTACCTTCCAGGATATATATGTCGCTTGGCATGGAAGTGATATCTAGTACGGTAAGTGGTTGGAAGATGGGGGTGGAAAGCTTACGAGCCCAAGCCAAGCAACGCCGACCAATTACACAGTAAAAGGCATTGAATCTATCAAAAGCTTTGCCGCAAAGCTCTGTCGCAACAGCTCTACTTACCATAGACCTCGAAGCGAGCCAACCTGGATTACCACAGAAGAATCGAACGGGACCGGCAAAATAACATTGATCTGGCAGAAGGACAAAAGGGTTCGATGAGGTGGTCTCGGCATACCCGAGCGTGCAGTGAGTGACTGTCGTATGCTACTTGATACTATGTCCTATGGCGCTGATGGCTGGTCGGGCTGCGTTTGACCAACAGGAGTGCAAATTTGATTATAAATAAATGCATTTGCTGAATGAGGATGATGTCCTTTCCTTCGAATGCCTGCTTCCTACTGCTTAATTAATCTCTTTTGATGTCCATCCTCTATTCCGGGAACTCAACTGGACAAGACAGTTTTTTGTCCTTGCTGCTGAGACTCGGAGGTGAAACGGAAAAGCCAGCCTGGACAATATGAGCCTCTCGTGAGGACCTTGAGAATCCTGGCTAATTTCGATGTTCGTGAGTACGAAGGCAACTCGACAAGCAACAGGGATCTTGTGAGATCCAATGACAGCTTACCTGGAGTAATAGCAGCAGCAGAAGAGGTCATAACAGCGAGGTAGTTTATATATATATACAGAGTCGGTAGGCATGATGACAATACGGCATTTCCAGTAATAAAACTAACAAGAGAGCTCACAGGTCCTCGCTCTATAATAAACTTCATGCACTATTATCACCATGCTCATAAGAGGCCAAGATATCATAACATCAAGAACGAAAGATCATAATGGAGACATAACAATGTCTGTGTGGGTATCGTTACAGTAGGTCATGACTTGTTTTCCTCCTCATCCTTCTCCTCGTTCGCCTCTGCCTCGTATCCTTCAACCTTCATGTCCTTAAGACCCAGCTCTTCTTCTTCCTCTTCAGTACGAGTATACTCTTCGGTCTTTAGTTGAGGGTCTGCCGCGGGAGCGCACAAGTCTTGAACGTAGCTGTTGGCCATAGGGTCTTCAAGCGTAATGGAGAACTTCAAGTCGCCCTTAATGGCGGAGTCAAGACGGTCGAAGAAGCGGGCCCATTTCTCTTTGTCGGTGGCTGACATGCTGTCACCTCCGCTTTGTGTGGAATCGTCAATATCGTAAATCTGGCCCTTGAGCTGGTCGCGAATTTCAGTGAGGAGACCTTCAACGGTTGTGAATCGTCCACCTAGAGTGCCAGGCTGAACAGTAACTTCAAGCTCCTCACTGTGGAGCGCGCAGGTATCGGACTTCAGGATATCGCGGTGGAGATCCGTTATGGTCTCGACGCTGAGCGTGATGCGCTTTCCTTTCTCTGGAACCTCGCCACCAGTTTTGACATCGCTGGAGCGGTAACCGCAGTGGTCGCAGACGTTGCTCAAGATAAAGACTTCCTTGAAGTATGGAATATCCACCTTCTGCATGTTGACGGTGCAGTCCTTGGCACAGGCAGGACAGTCAGCGGGAAGACTATAGACCTTCCCATCCACAATTTCGACGTCATCAAGATTGCCAATTGTTTTCCCTTCGTTCTTGAGCGCTTCGGGATCCGACGCGATACCGAGTTGTTCGTTCTGTTCGTGGGTGCGGGCATAGTCACGGCGTCTGTATTTGTGTCCAGTATCATGAGTGGTAGGGGCGATCCAAGAGTTACCGGTTGGGTCATCCAAAGAAACGGTGAATGGGTAGCCTTCTCGGTCCAAGATCTTCTGCAGTTTGTCGATAATGGGCACTAGCGCATCGTGAAGCTCAGGCGCCTGAACCTTCCGCAATGGCTGCTCGCTGGAGAGCGACTCGTGAATCTTCTGAATAACACCCTCCACGGTGGTCAACTGACTCTCACCCTTGGGCATCTCGATACCCAGCGACTCAACCTTGAAAATGGAGACATCACTTCGGATAACCTGGCGCTGCATATCCTCTTCGTTCTCGACATCGAGAGTGTATACAGAGCCCTTCTCCTGAATCTGTCCGGCGGACTTGACAGAGTTATCCTTGAAGTGACAGTGTTCGCATTCGAATGACTCGAGGATAATGTCGCGGAAGAAGGGGACGCGGAGGAGTAAAAGTCTAGTTACCCCCTGAGGGCTGTTAGAAGGAATTCTTAATTCTATATTTGGGAAAACCTACATTTTCATGACAGTTCATACACAAGCTCTCCACTTGCATGACACCAGTTTCTTCATTCCTTTCGACAAGGTCTCCCGGTTTCTGGAACACCTCCTCCTTCGCTACCTGCTCATCAGCGGACATTGTTGTTTATGTATAACACAGATACGAATTCAGAACAGAGAATCGACTGGTTTAGGTCAGCCTTGGAGAAATTGGGAATTGTATAGAAGGGAAAAAATATATAATATATGACGGAATGTTCTTGGTCATTCCAGCGGTGGCGGGGCAATTTTTTCTTCTTGGAGGGGCAGCTAGTTAGTCATCCTGTGCTATCGATAAGAGTTTATGCCTGAGGCTTGTCGAGTATAACGTTGTTCCACCGCTTCGACCAGATTCCAGTCTTATAAACAGTCTTTCATAGGTTCGAAGGCCTAGCGCCTACCGGAATGTGAAGTCTCAGCCTTCTCTTGTTTAATTGATATGGGGGACCAGCGAAGCATTAGGGAAGCTTTTGCTTCGGCAAGCGAGTTCCTAAGCCCAGTTCTTCAACGAGGCATGCAAACCTGGGCTAAATTGACTATACCAGTGCAGGAGTTTTTGCTAACTTGAACTGAAGACGAACTGCAAAGATCCTGTGGCCAATCTCTGATAGATATCTTGAGCCAAAACACTCCCGAATATTCTGCGGAAGATGGGTCTGCCAGAGCAGACGTTATCGGCAAGGCCTTGGGTTTGCTATCTCAGATCCATGTAGCATTTGTCAATCCAGTAATCGATGAAGAGCAGAGCTCGCAAGCCAACGCCGAAGAAGAAGATGCAGCTTTAGAAGATGCCAAACGGCGACGTATCCTTCATGCTCTTCTGGACCTGATTGCTCTTGAAGGGATTTACCCTTCTCTTTCGTTTGGAGTAGGCATTCCTCTCCAACAAAGGGTAATATCCGTCCTACCTGCAGGCGTGATCGCACAGCAAAATCCCCCTCCGCCCGAGAAACCTCCAGATATCTCCCTTCTGGGCCGCATATTAACGGGATTGTCCGGGATCATATTCGATGTTCGGCCTAGCATACAGCCGGTGATTACTGGCCGGATCTTGAGCGATATTATAAGCGCATCATCGGACCTAGGCTATAATCCGATCCTTCCAGCTAGCAAAGAACAGACACAGTATCGGCAAATCCTTGCCAAAGTCGTTGAAAAGTTTGTCCCCGCATGCCATCATGTTTTGCGTGTACTGACTCTTCCCAGAACGCCAAGTGCTAGTCTGCTGCCGACATTGTCCGCTTTTCTTCAATCGAATCCAGCCCAGTGGTTCAAATCTGTCATTACGGGTCTCCTCTCGAGGGTGCCGTTGCGTAGCAATGGGGTGCTTCAGACGATTGTTTTTCTTGCCTCACAATTTGCCCCATCATTAGGCCGTGAAACTCAGGAGCAAGGCCCCAGTGGTCTGCGAATCACTGTGAACGCCATTATGCACGCTTCGCGGCTGCTTTCTGCTGTTCCACACGGCATGGAAGCCAGTGCTTACTTCAAGGTCATAGGTCCTCAGCTATTAACATTGATTGATGGAGATGATCCAGACTTGCGAAAGGCCGCTGCGTATATCATTGGGAACGGAATTCTTGGTAAAAAGGCTTATGGCGCCCCTGGGACAATTGGGCATCTGATTTTTTTGGATCCAATTTTCAAGGCTTTGACGGGAACGGCAGATGCATCCTCGCGTTGTTATCTTATGCCACCAGAAAGAACCCAGAGACAAGAATCCAACCAAATTCTTTCCAGCGAAGCTGAGATAATATTGGCCATTAACAGACTAAAAGCACTGGTCTTGCAACCGCCTAATCCTGGACTTGTCAAAAGAGTCGTGTACCCGGTTCTTCTTCCGCTCTGGGGATTTGCATGCTTTAGCGCCCAACAGCAACTTAAGTCCATCCATGATGACGTTATGATTGTCCTGCAGACCTACTTCGGAGTATCCGCTGGGTTTCCACCGCTGAAGAAGATTGTGGACAACTTCTTATGGACTGGAGGACCTACTTGCGCGTATGCCTCGGATTCTCAAAATGGGATCCTACTGAAGAAGCCAAAAGGTGCAGGGATTGGCAGCAACATGATTGCCCTTGTCGATGACCTACAGTCTCGAGCCAAGCTGTTCATGAGCCTACTAAATGCCGATCCGAGTCATGACGAGCGGACGAGCGAAGTCTTTCTCTATGTGACCGAGACGTGGCTTACGCAACCCGCGAACAACAATCGTACATTGGATAAGATTCAATTACTTGCAGACAATGGCGGGTCTGATGGTATCATCCAGAATTTAATTAGCGCCAAGCTTGCCGAAACGCTCCTGGACACCTTCAGGGACACTCTTTCACGGCGGCCTCTCAAGGTACTCCAGCTTATCAAGCAAATTTTAGATGGCGAGCTCAGTCAAGTGAATACCCATCAGAACACAACAAGCCCCGGCTCCACAAAGGTGTCTCTATCATCCCTAGCCAACATCGTTCCCTCAGAGCAAGTCGAGTCAAACGAAGCTTCAGCAAATGACTCTGCCGAATCTCTACAAGTTGTGTTCAGCTTACTCTCGACAATTCTTGCATCGCCTGAATTCTCCATATCGAAAGAGACAGGTGATCTCCTGGCGGCTATCAAAGAGACACTAGATCAACTTCTTCCCCATTTACCCCCATCACTAAGCAGATCTGGGACGACAGCTTCCATGCTCCTTGAGATTCAGCTCGACTCTCCAGAAAATCAGGAGTCAAAAGGGAAATCAGTCGAGATCCCAGACTTTGAGATCCACCGCCGCGCCTTGATGAACCTCAATTCAGAGCTTCCGCCAGTACAAGCAGAGGGATTCTCGCTTCTTTCGGACCTGGTCAAGAGATCTTCACCTATTCTCGATATACCATCTACACTTACTCTCCTCTTGTCTATTATTACCGATTCTTCAGAAGCAGCTGCAAATGACGAATTCATATACCTGAACGCAATCAAACTCATTGGCACATTAGCCTCCCGGCATCCTCGCACCGTGACAACGACCTTAATCGAACGCTACATCGATAGGAGCGAAAATGCCACTCTCGATCAAAGGCTCAAAGTCGGAGAAGCCCTGCTCCGCACAATTCAAGATCTTGGCGAAGCCCTCGTTGGCGAAACAGCAAAGGTTCTAGGCGAAGGCCTGATTTCCGTTGCAGGAAGACGGGCGTCAAAGCCTCAAGCGCAGAAAAGCCGAAAGCAAGCCCTGGAGCAGCAAAGACGGAAAATGGAACGCGAAGAGCGCCAGCGGCAAAAGGACGCCTCGTCCGGATGGAGACTATCGACACCAAAGATAGCCGAACAAATTCTAGACAATGATGATTCCGACTCAGAGACACCCGAACAAGCGGTCCATTCGGCCAACATCATCTCCGCTTGGGCAGCCGGCTCAACTCGCGACGAAGAACCCGACGACTTGCGCGTTCGTGCCTCAGCACTCTCCATCCTCGCAACAGCCGTCCAAACAAACATTACAGGGCTCGGCCCGTCAATCCTAGCATCGTGCGTTGACCTCGCTCTTGCAACACTGACTCTCGAGCCGGAAGACGAGTGCGCAATCCTCAGACGCGCCAGCGCTGTCCTCCTCCTCAATATCCTCAAAGCCCTTGACGAGACGCGCGAAAAACGCAAGACCCAAGATATTGGCATCGGGTTTACGCTCGCGGACGAATCATCTCATGTTTTGCGCCAAGACGTAGCAAGAAGGGGCCCTAGCACTATAGGAAATATTCCTTTTATGCTGCGCACTCTTGCGGGTGTTGAGGCTCGTGAGAAAGACCCTATTGTCCGTGGGCATTGTCGGGTTTTGACGGAGAGCTTAGAGGCTTGGATTGAGAAGTCGCTCTTGTGGGGCGTTGGGCAGTACGCTGGGAATGGGAGTGAAGAAGACCAGCCGAGATTGGAGTTGGGTGATAAAATTGCTGGGTTGAGGATTAACCCTCTGGCTGGAAGGAGGGGTGGTCATGCGGAGAGGCCGAAGATTGAAGAGATTGAATAAATACGAAGATGTGAAATATGTCTTTGAACACACGTTGTTTCCTGTTATAGCAAGCTTTTTGCATAATCACTTACGCATCGAATTGGTAGTCCAGCACGCATGGCATTTCGTAATAGATTCGTAACACATCCTAGATTACATGCAGAGATAGGAAGCCGGATTGAGAAAGCCAGGGTCCTGATATCACACCAAGTAATAGATGGACTCACTCAGTAGCGACGTCCATAGCCGCCTCGGCGGCCTCGCCCTCCGCGAGCCCTGAATCCTCCACGAGGACGAAAACTTCCACCAGGCCGATTGGAAGGGCGAGGACCAGCGTCCATACGTTCCTGGCGCTCCTCATCTGTCAGAACGAATTTGTTCTCAATCCCAACAAGATTACAGAACGCAGCTGTTTGAGGATTATTGTATTCAGGGGGCTGCTGATCTGTGTTAACAGGGACCTCGGGATCATAGACCGGTGCAGTTGGAGTGAAGTTTGCAGGGATATCGAGCTTGCCAGGTTTAACGATGTGCTCCTCAACCCATTTTTCTTCTTCCTCAATCAGTGGTCTGTAGACTGCTTCACCTCTGTTGGTCGGTGTTCTATCGTCTGGACCACCACCAAGGCGAAGCTCTCCAGCGAAAACGCGTGTGATTGCCAACCATTCTTTGTCGTATTGGAGGCGGAAAGGGCGCTGAGACCGAGCCTGGTCAGTTTGCCCATATAGTGAGTCTAACTCCAGAAGTTGAAGGAACTCCCGGTTTGGGAGGCATTTATCTAGAGCAAGGAAGTTCGTGATTCTGTTGGTTATCTCTGCGGGGAAGGGGAGGGTGGTATCTGGTTTAGTTGGAGGGGTCTCGTGCGAGGTAAAGAAACTAGCCGGCAACTGACTTCGGACGTCGTCTGACACCTCGGAGTAGCGACTTGTAGATGGCTCCTGCGGTAGAGCGGTTCCTTGGAAGCCACTGGCCGATTTCGTAGCAATGTCCGTCTCTGCAGAGGATTTCGCTGATGCGGCCTCAGCATCCAAGTCAGAATCGCTTTCTAAGTCGAGGTTTATTTCGTCAGAGTTCTTCACAAGTGGCGGCTCGTGCTCGACTTTCTGCTTCTTGGCCTCGCGCGGTCCGCTCTTTTCAATGCCCCCTGATTTCCGCCCAAGTCCGTCCTCGTCAGTGTAGATTTTCTTCCAAGTGACATTGTGAGATTGAGTGTTGAAAGTAGAGTTGCCAGCATGCTTCTCTTGTCCTGCGAGAAAGAGGGATTTCTCTGCCGCCTCATTTTTCGCAGCTATTTGGTGAGAATTTTTCGATGCCGATAAGGACTCGCGGGTTTGAGCCGACACGGACTCAGCCGTTTCAGAATCATGTGCAGCAGGTACGGGCCTATTCTCGTTCATAGGCTGCTTAAAAGCTTCAGTTGTCGATGGGTAATGTGCTTCAGTTCCTTCTGTTTCAGAAACGGCGTGCACGTTTGGCTCTGGCTCGACCTGGCCGTATCCAGTTTGCCGGCTTGCCTCTTCTGCTTCACTCAACATAGATGTGAGAGACGCACCATCCAACCCATACTGACGGTTGGGATCAAGTTTCTGCGGGCCATGCTGAACGGAAGCCGCAAACTTCACGTGTAAATGAGCAGAGAACCAGTATGCTGGACGCAGACGGTTGAGCACATATTCTGCTGCCGTACTACCGAGTGTTCCATTTTGCGAATCCCGGCGGAATAATGGTTTGGCTCTGAAAAGCTGCTGCCAATCACCACAGTATTCAACCTGTTTAGGCCAGTCATGTGACAAGCCCACGTCAATCTGTGTCCGAACCTGAAGCAATTTGCGCACGTCAAGCTCTCTAACATGATATATGCTTTTGATGTCATCGTCATTGTACGGGAGCCTCTCGAAATGCGGTTTTCTGTAATCGCGGCCTTTCCAGATGCCGGAGAGGCCGGCGATTCGAAGGGGCCCAAAACGAAGTACGTTTGCGGCACCCATGTAATAAATATTAGGAGCGACCCATCCGCCGTAGTAAAGCTCAAACAAATGGTTACTAGCTTCGTGATTTCCACCTACAAAGATGGTCAGGTAGGGAGCAGTTCGCTGTCCGCTATAGTACTCATGGAAATCCCCAATTTCTTTGTATTTGTTGGGTACAGACATGCAGGCCATGTCGTTAGAGTTACGAACCGCCTAATGTATCATTAGTTGCGACGATGAAGACCGTTGTTGTAGCTTGAAACGCACCTGGAAGTCGCCTCCGATAATCAGCAGGTCAACACCATCCCATCCTTTCAAAGCAGCGGCTCTCTCAACAGAAGCGAAGATACTGTGTAGACAACCATGGCCCTGGGAATATGTAAGTGGCCTGAGATAATCACAGAGTAGACCCAGATGGATCAAAACAAACTTACACAACCTTCAATCGCGACGCGGACACCTGAAGATTCAACTACGACCCTGCTGCCTGATGCGTTGGGATCACTCATAATGACTTATCAGAGCCAGAGTCCCTGAGAGATGTATCTGGTGAATAATTAAGTGAATTGTTCGCTCAAGATTGTTGTCACTGCGGTAGATAAACCTTCTCAGAACAACATGACCAGAGAAGATAGTAAAGAGAGAAAAAATTTAGAGGTACAGAGGCCGAGTTGGAGAGTCTCTCGACAAATAAGAAGAAAAATTTTTGCAAAGTGGGAGACACTCAAGAGACTTGGAAGTGAGAAAGAGGAAGGAGTTGCATCGGGATGGAGGTTGTGTTCCAGTTCTCTTTCCCCAGGCACTTAGGTATTTTCCCTCACACCTTTTTCTCCTTATCTGAATCTTGACTACTGGAATTGTTCAACTCTCGGTTTCGCACTCGTCTTAATATATCAGTCAAAATGCATTTCAAAGAATACACCCCCCGATTGAACTTTCTAAAAGACTCGGCCAGCTTTTTAAGTTCCACGAGTCCCTCTACCGCCGCCTACTTGATGTCGGCTCATAATGCCATCATCTATGAAAACCACAGGCCGCTCAACCAACGGCTTCATGACTCGTTCTGTGGCGCCTGTGGCAGTCCCCGAAAGAGCGAACATACTAAGGTAGCGTCTGTTGAAAAGAATAGCCGGAAACGTGTTTCTTCCTCGCTGAAAGGCCAGACCGCAGACGGTGCTACTGTCTACAAGTGCCTACGGTGCCGTCGTCGGACAGTGACCCTGACTCGCACATCTTCCAAAGATGCTCCTTTTATTGCTACTACTGTCGATTCAACTGCAGCAAAAACTCAGCCTGCTCAAGTCTCTGCTAGTAAAACTGCGGAAAACGCCAGTAGTAAGAAGAGAGCCAAGGCGCGCAAGCAGGGCGGGCTGCAGGCTCTGCTAGCTACAAAACAGTCTCAAAGCGGTCCATCCAAGTCTCTTGATCTGTTCGACTTTCTCCAGTGACTTTACCATTACTTCTTTATCTTCGTGTCCTAGGTCACTACACTTCTTTTTCAACTTTTTGATGCCAAGAGCCCGGAACATTGGGGCTCTGCGTTCCGAGCCAAATCAAGACTAGCGCGGGGCTCCCCACAGCATGTACACGGGCGGTACTGTTGGACCTAGCTCCTCTCACTGACACTGAAGCTCTCGAGCTCGGCCGTTATTCTCCAGTCTCCAGTCCTTCCGCTTCGCTGTTCTCTCTTGCTGCTGGACCTCACTCATCCGCCACAATGTCTTCCGACGCAATGTCGGACTACTCTCACGATGACGAACACGATCCTCAGACTGATGAGCTCCGCGAGACCGCTTTGGTGACGTTGGAGGCGATGATCAGCTCGTGCAGTTCTCAGATGCAATCATACCTGCCTAATACTATTAACTCGGCTTTGAGGTTTCTGAAATATGACCCGAACGTTGCCGATATGGGAGAAGACGAGGAAATGAGCGGAACACAAGATGATGGGTCCGAGGACGACGCTACGGAGGAGCCCGATCTGGAAGATGACGGCTTCGAGGACTTTGAGGAAGAAGGAGGCTACAGTGACATAGATGATATGAGCTGGAAGGTCCGTCGATGTGCGGCAAAGCTTCTCTATGCCGTCATTTCCACCTATGGGCGTGGCCGTGCTTTGGACGATGCATCTTTGTACCAGCAGATAGCACCCGCTATCGTCGCTCGCTTCAATAAAGAGAGGGAAGAAAGCGTGAAGCTCGAATTAGTGTCTACTATGGATGCCCTTGTACGCAAAACCGCGGAAGGTTCGATGATAATGACCTCCAGTGGATTTTTGGAGTCAGTCGGTAGTGGCTCTAAGATCTCGAGAAAGCGAAGACGGCAAGATAGCGATGCCAGCATGATTGACTTTGAGCCCAGTATGGGTATTTCGTCCGCAGCGGGCACTCCTCTGGCCGCACCTTCTTCACCACAGTCGGGTCCCCAGTCAGAACTGGCTAATGCCTTGCCTGTCATTGTTCGAAGTTTGGTCACAATGTGGAAGCAGGCCTCAATTCATTTGAAGCAAGCTATCATAATTCTGCTCAAGAGCTTGGCTCTCGTTCGGTACGGAGGACTTGCAGATCATCTTCAGCAGATTGAAGACCCAATCGCTGATGTGCTCAAATCGTCATTGTCTGGCGCTCCCTCTGCGTCCATCGGAATATCTGCGAGCGCGGGGACACTACAGATTGAAACCCTCAGTTTGATTTCTGCTATCTCCGAAACACACGCTTCGGATGCTCTTCTTCCGTTCCTCATTGCACTGATTCCTGGAGTCATCGTTGCGGTCAATGATAAAAATTACAAAGTGAGCAGTGAAGCGCTTGCCGCAGTCGAACAAATAGTAAAGGCTCTTACACCGCCCCGAGTGACTACTGCGTCACAAGATCTTATTTTCCAGTTGGAGAAGCTGTATGATGTTAGCCACAGCCGTATTACTGACACGAGTGCCGACCTCGAAGTTCGGCAGCGGGCCATCCATGTTCTTGGTGTCCTTCTTGCTCGAACGTCTGATGAACAAGGATCCGCATTCCTCTCATTTGAGCATCGATCTAAGGGACTTGCAACTCTTGCCGACCGCCTGAAGAACGAAACTACACGTCTTTCTGCCGTTCGCGCAATAGATGATGTAGTTGTCCTCTGCTCACGAAAAGATGACGTTGACTCTAACTGGGTACGTGAGGTTACTGCAGAGCTTGGAGCACAGCTGCGGAAATCAGACCGTGTCCTCCGCAGTGCCAGCTTAGAGACCCTCCGCAGCCTTTCCCTGAATCCCAACACACGAGCACATTATGATGGCGACACGATGAAGAATCTCGAAGACTGCCTCATTCCTCTCATCAGCGTGGAGGATGTCCATTTACTAGCGCCGTCACTTATTATCATCGCAAAGCTTGTCCCGGGGAACGCCCAGCTTCTTGTCAACGATGGCCTGGTGTCAGCTATTTGCTCGATAGTCCGTACATCACTGGCTGGAACGGTTTTGAAGGCGTTGTTATTATTGGTCAAGGTTATAGGAGAAGAGGGAAGCGGATTAACTCTAATGAAAAAGCTTCTGCAGGATGTTGGGGTTAATGGGGATACATCTGTGGTCGGTCGGTCTATTGGCACGCTCCTAGTCCATGGCGGCTCGAATGTCGGTGTGCGGATGGAGGATTTCTTGTCTGAGCTGCAAAAGACACAAGACCCTCAGCGCCAATGTCTTGCTCTTGCCATCCTGGGCGAATCTGCTCTTCGGCTCGGTGCCAGTTGCTCACTAACTCCCAACGTGTTTATTCCTCATTTCAATTCCAAATCCGAAAAAGTCCGCTTGGCTTCAGCTACGGCGCTTGGAAATGCTGCTGCCGGCAATGTTAAAGCCTATCTACCAACTATCTTGGGTGGTCTGGAGAAGTCCGATCCCCAAAGTTACCTTCTCCTACATTCCGTCAAGGAGTTGCTACAGCATCCTGAGATGGTCAGGCCAGATGTGGCGCCCTCTGCTCTGAAACTTTGGCAGGCATTGCTCGTTGTCTCCAAGGAAGAAGATAACCGTGCTGTGGGAGCTGAATGTGTTGGGCGGCTGGCGTTACTTGACCCTCCTGCCTACGTCCCACAATTCCAGGTAAATCATGTTGGCCACACTATCTTTCTGCCGCTGACTCCATTTTCCCGTAAAGGAATATCTGGCCAACGGAGATGCTGGGATCCGCAGCATCGTGATATCTGCTTTCCGATTCACGCTCTCTGACTCACGAGACGTTTTCAATGATGTTCTCAGACCCTTGATTGTGCCTCTCCTCGTCAACATGCTCAGTGACCGAGATCTAGGCAACCACCGCCTTGCCCTGACAACTCTCAATTCAGCAATCCACAACAAACTCTCTCTAATCCTCCCTCACCTAGGCGAACTCCTCCCTGCGGTCCTTGGAGACACTCAGATCAAACCAGAGCTTATCAGAGAAGTGCAAATGGGGCCATTCAAGCACAAGGTCGACGACGGGCTCGAACTGCGCAAGGTAAGTTCTTGACCCAAGCTTCGATCCCACCACCTTTCTCTATTCAGGCGAGTTATCAGTTAACAAACAGCAGAGCGCTTACGAAACCGTCTATGCCGCCCTTGACACCTCGTTCTCCCGCTCCCACATCACCGAACTCTACAGCCGAATCCTAGCTGGAATCGACGACGAGCAAGACATTCGTACAATCTGCAACCTCATGACCTCAAAACTCATCACCCTCGCCCCCGAAGAAACCCAGCGACACCTCGACGCGCTCTCAGAACGCTACACCGCCATCCTCAATTTCAAGCCCAAAGAGAACGCCGTAAAGCAGGAGATCGAGAAGGCGCAGGAGGCGTCAACGGGTGTTCTAAAGATTACACGCGAATTATCCAAAGCATTCCCTAATGCTGAGACGATGGGTGACCATCATAAGTGGAAGGCTTATATGGAAATGGTGAGGGCACAGTTTGGCACGCAGTTGAGTAGCCTCGAGTCGGAGTTCTAAGGCAAGACTTTGCTATTGGAATTTCTTCAATCTCACGAAGTCTTAGGAGCCCGTTAGTTAGAACCAAGCTCCAGCAAGAAATCAACCCGATTTACACACCCACCTTATTGAGTGAGCATTCAATAGAAAATTCAGTAAAAGTCAAGTCGAAAATGCAAATGCTGCCAGTAATGCGGATCAAGTGGCTATGTTAAAGACAAGCTCGCTATTTACCTAACCCCATCCATGCACCCAAATTCCCGGGCGACGCCAACAGCAAACAAAGAGACGCAGACACAGATGTCAATCAATCCCGAAACGCCCAGGTACGATCAAAGTAACCCGCTAAGAGCAATGCTGCATCAAGAAATCCCAGCCAGCCTCCAAGTAACACACAACATGGTCGAAAGCAATAAGGAAAAAGAAAAGGCCGGGGGATATCGGCGTCACCTCCGTCCTAGATAAGAAACGCAAAAAGGCAGAGAATATCGCGTAATTGAAGCGAAAAAAAGGAGTAATCAAAAGAATCAATAATCAACCGGTAATTGTCTTCTTTTTGAGAACACCGAGTCGTTCAAGCCTAGCCCAAGCCTGGTTCAAATCTGAACCTGGCTCAGGCCGGAAATCCAGCCCATCAAGGACTTTGATTGCTCCTCCTGTGCCTGCATAAAGCATAAGCTCGAAGACTCTACGCTTGAGTCTTGTTGCTTGATCTAAATGGGCTAGATGCTTTTGGTCCAACAACAAATCTGCTGGGGGGAGAGTGTAAGGATCATCGATTTCGGGGTCAGCGTGCGCTGTATCTTCGCCGTCTTCGCCATTCACTTGAAGCCGCTGGCCCTCACGTTCGAGCTGCTCCATAAGAGGCAGATCTAAGTCGAGACCATGACTGTGGCCGGAACGTCGTCCCTCGTTTGAAATTAGTGTCTGGGGGTGTGCCTTGCCGCTCCCGGTTAAGGCAGGTGGATAGAATCGGACTGTGAGAGGGTTATGCCGGATGTCTACTTTTTGGAGCGTGCAAGTGTTTGATTTGCTTGTGCGGCCGATCCGACTGAGGACCTGACAAATTCTCCGGAGCCGCGAGATGGAGTTGCCGGCCACAGTTAGCCGCGAGAGGCAGTTCATGCCGAGCAGTTCATTCACTCCCTCCAGAGAATTGAAGTTGAGGTTAAGGACTCTGACGTTGGGAAACTTTGTGGCGAAGTCCATGGGCAGCGCTTTCAAGCTACAAGTTGCGACGTCGAGAAGCTGCAGGCTCAGAAGAGGCGCTGAGGGTGAAAGTGTTTGTGCTGAAAGTTTGTTTGATGATAAGAATACCTTCCGGATATCCTTCAGCAAACCCAGGTCCAAATCAAGGGATTCGCCATCCGGAATTTCCTGTTCCCGTACGGACAATACCTCCAAGCCACGATTCTGGTCAAGACCTAAAATGGTGGATAGACAGTTCTGGTCCGCGTAAAGAAGAGTGAGCGCTGGGAATAGACCAACATTGAGCCTCCGCAGGCGATTATCCGAAACTCTCAAAGCCCGCAGCTTGGTTAGCGGGGAGGGTGTTGATATTGTTTCGAGACCATTGGAGCTGAGATCTAGCTGGGAAAGAGCAGAAAGGTGCTGAATGTTCCCAATGAACACCAACTCATTATGGCTCAGGTCTAGCTCACCCAAGCGAGTCCTGTTTGTAGATTGTTGTCAGTTGCCGAGCAGTCCACAGGACTAGAGACTACACTCACATCTCCGCTGTCTTGAAATCAATAGAAGCTAAGCGGTTATTTCTTAACTTCAGAGTCAAAAGTCCGTTTAGTCCAAAGACTCCCTCGATATTGCGGATATTATTGTTGTCCGCTATCAATTCTCTGAGGTGAATGAGGCCACTAACGGCGTCTAAGTTCTCCAGTTCGTTCCCAGAGATATCCAGATACTGCAAGTTCCCCAGGTGACCCCATGCTGTAAGATTAGAGAGGCAGTTATTCTGGATTCTCAAGTTCCTCAGTGTTGATGGAACGCCGCCCAACTGACCAATATCATTCTCCGAGACGTCCAATTCTTCAAGGCGAGGACAGAAATCGGCAAGTTTATGAAGAGTAATGAGCCCTTTGCGGCGCAGGATCAAGCGACGGAGATGCTCCCAGAATGGCTCATAAGGCTCAGCCTCCGTAATATTTCTGACCAAGTCTTCTGTTGCCAGAGCAAAGGTCCCGTGAATTTGACGTAGAGATGTTGGATGTGTGCGCTGAGCGACATAACTAACTTCAAGCTGTGACGGCTGGTCAATCTGATTGACTGTGAAGTCAGGAAGTGGACTGAGGTGGAAACTATAGCTTGTATCCAATCCGTTCTCCCGCGCAAATGCAAGGGACTCTTCGAAGTTTCCTTCGCCCGACCTAGGTTCGAGTTCATCTGGTGTCCTCGGGACTAGACTCTGGTCCTCAACTGTGTCCTCGTTCTGCTCGTCGATCTTGGATATAGAGCGCCGCGAGAACCCCTGTTCGTGTTCAAAGGACTGTAGTGCGAAATTCTCTGCGGCCGCAACATGCGCTTGTGAGGTAAGTGCAATCCTTCGGAGTTTAGAGGGGCTATCATCATCGCTATACTCGATTTGTGAGACGAGAGGGGAGGAGAAACTTATGGTCACGACTCGGGGTTGGTGGTTTTGGTTTTTCAGGAGGTGAGGAGGTTTGGACAAGCGACCTTCATGCAGCTTAATCTCGTGTTCAACATCCGATGATGCCGTGCTCTTGGGCACTTCAGTTCCCCATGACGTCTCTCTAGTCCCCGAAGTAGGGTTGCTAGCGGTTAACTGGCTGGTACCTGACTGAGCAGAGCTGAGATTGACCGACGGTGCTCCGGGTGCGTCTTCTTCGACGGGGTCTGATCCTTTACCATCAGCCTTATTTGTCTTTGATGCATGAGGAGCGGTTGCTCCGGCATGAGAAGAGTCTCTTGTCTTTTGCGGAGAGCTTGCATTCTCAGTTCTCATCAGCTCTTCCATTTCATCGACACTCAGGTCGGGAATGTCTTTGAAAGGATCTTCGTCACGATCCTTACATTGTTGGCTAGAAGGAGACTTCCTTTCGTCCTCTTTCACCCACAAATGTCGGAGACGATCATACGTGAATCCATTCACTTGTTCAGGTATCAGGTGAGACACGATATTCGAAGACAAGACACCCTTAGCGTGCGAACCCTGTGAGGAGCCGGTCTGAACCGAACGAGCACTGAAGTTCTTCGAGGAGGTCTCAGTGTTGAGCCTTAAAAAATCATAGAGATCATCTTCTTGGGTTGCTGGCGGCGTAGGAAGTTTGCGCTTCCGGAGCCTATCAGCGTCTCCACGCCCACTGTCATCACCTCCAAGATGCAAAGACGTAACGGATCCGCTAACGCCAAACTCCAGATCATCATGTTCTTGAAATTTCTTCAAATGACTCAAAATGCGCGGGTTTGGCTCCTTGGGTTCGCGCAGCCTGCGTAAATCAATGCCCTCCCTGCTAGGCGGTCGCGAGAATTCTTCTAGGGTTGACTCCTCTTCGTAACTCTCATTGCCGTCGTGCTCTTCAGTGTCGGTCTCATCCACCCTAGATAAACCACTTTTGGCCGTGCCTTGGGAGCGTATTAAATTCATAACCTTAGTCGCCTCATTGAGGAAATCCTGAGTTGTGATTGAACCTTTGCGAACCTCGTCTTTCCCGGAACATCCAATGAAGTTGGGCACATTTTGAGTCAATGTTTGGGGGGAGATTTCGTGTTTGTCGGACTCGGCTTGATGTGTTCGTCGATTCGGGGATGACTGTTTTCGCTCAAAGGATCCTGATTGGTGTGGGGTTGGAGTTCGTGGGCGATTCGTCGACTCAGAAAATGGCCCTTCCTCATTCTCGTCATATCTCAACCCGTGTTGCATCAGGCTTCGTTGAAGCAAGGACAGGTCGTCAAAAGCTTCACTATCCTCAATTGTTGCATCACCCAACATAGAGCCGTGGAACTGCCTGCCCATTCTTCGCCTCTTCGGCGTAGGATCTTTGACAGGGCTGCTAAGCGTAGTCTTGAGCTTCGGTCGAACGTCTCGCCGCCCTAGCAAGTTCGTCCCATTAGACGCTTCCGAATATCCACTGGTCTGCCTGTATGAGCGACCTCTTTGGACCTTCCCTTCAGCAGCTTGCAGGTTACCGGGCGGAGCAATGTTGGGTTCCGGGGAATCGGTATGCAGGAAATTCGTGTCGTAGGGGCTAGTATCGGAAAAGTCGAAATTATCTAACTGACCTTCGCCAAAGCGACTTATGCGAGGAGTTTGACTGTTACGGGACCTCGAATGATCCTGCCTCCGGCCGAGACGCTCGCCAGGGTGCAGGAAGTTTCGATTCTCGCCCTTACGGCGGGCTTCTTCCGATGGCGAGACTGGCTCGTCCCCATCCGATTGCTCCCCGAGGGTCTCCTCAAATTGGCTCATTCGCCGAAGAAGTTTATTATTCGTAAATGTGTCATGATTCGCAAAAAGCTTCAGGGGGCTTCCGGTCGAGGGCATGCCTCCGAGATTATTCGGTGACGCTGCCACGTGGGCGGATGAAGGTCGCGGCAAACTTAACGGATCAGTTTGCGGGTTGGTTTTGTTATAGAACGGCGGCGAGCTCCTAACTCTTGTACTGGGACGGATGAACGGAGTCAAACGATGGGAAGGGAAGCCTGTAGGAGAAAGCCGGTCGTTGTGGAAGGAGCGCTCTTCCGCATATGAATCCCCTTGCAGACTCGTGAATGCGCTTCGCCCTCGATAATCTAATGTTCCCATCGAGAGGTCCTGCGGAAGTGAGTGACTGGTAACGTCGAGCAGGTCTTCTTCCGCGGCGGCCTCAGCAGCAATATCATTCTGCTGATCATATAGGATAGTGTCACTCGCCCGAGAGTTTGGGCGACCCGTTGGCGCCAACTGTAGCTTCTCTAGTTTTGTTGTAACCTGTTTCAAGGCGGACTTGATGATTTCGGCCGTGCCCTCGCCGTCCACTGTGTTTGTCCGGGAAAAAGTAATGGGTGTGATATCCTCGTTTCGTAAGTCCTCCAAGCCGCTGGCAGAGCGCATCTGCGCAGTATCCGTCTGATCCCCATGGTTCTCCGTCATGTGTTCTGATAAGTGCGCGGACTGCTTTTTCTGTTGTTGCGCTTCTCCTATTCGCGGTTTTGTTGTTTGTTTGCCGTGGCGTTCCATGGTACGCGAACCTTGCCCAGAAACCGACTTCCCCGATGTCGTGCGCACACTCCCCCGGCTACTCTTCAGCGCGCGCCCTGGAGACTTTCCTTTCTTTTCCGCAGCCGAATTAGCGCTGAAGTTCCAACCGTCATCCGGCTGTTTCATCTGCGGGATCGGTGTGCTTCCTGCCAGCGGCGAACCCGGCGAGGGGGGCTTGAAAACGCTTTCCAAACCGATAGGAGCAAACAGATCGCGTTGTTCACCTGCAGGTATATCGCCATTCACCAGTCTCTTCCGCCACTCTGGGGTTCCCTGCTCGACACTCTCCTTCTTCGGCCTAATCTGAACGGTGCTTTGTTGCCCAACTTGGCTCGATGCGTTAGAAACCGATCGCAAGGGCGATTTTCCGTCCATGACGGACTGTTTCTTCCGCCCGGGGGTCGGGTTCGGCTTTGGGTTCGATATGTTTGGATACGGCGATCTTGGTTTGGAAGGCGTCTTCGGGGTGCGCGGGGTTCTGGGGGTCGGGGGCTCTCGTCTGATGTGATGGCACGGTCGTGGAATCTTTTTCTTTGTGTCGGACGATGGAGAGGGCTCGATTGAGCGTCGCGCGGGGACAGGAATGCGACTAGGTGTGATCTGTACACTGGAGCGGCGGGAGTGGCTGTTGATAGGTGAACGAGGGCGAGCAGGGCTGGTGGGAGTCCCTGGCAACGACACCCAGTCGTCTGAAAGGCTGTCCAGCCATGGCTGATTACTCATTGTCTGAGTATGAGAAGCAATCCTGCTGAAACCAGCTCAGCGCGATGCGGCAACAACTCTGCAGTGAATCCGAGCACTGCGGAAATTAATAAATGCAAGGAAAACATAGAGCAGCTGCACCAAGAAATGATGGGCACAGCAGTAAACAAATAGATCGATTAGTGATAGAGCAAGACGATAATAGAGGTATAGAGGATAAGATTCAAAGAGTATTTGATCCAAGCATTTTGTTCAGGTGGAGGGAAGCTAAGTAGAGCACTGAACTTGCTCTTGTTATTTGTGATGCGGCCAGCGACTCTTGGTTCTGGTGCTCGGGGCAACCCCAACGCTTCCATGGTCGACCTAGCTACCTCCAAGAGCTGAGCTGTCAGCCAGAGCCACCGCCGCTTGTTTTCATGCACTTTTATTTTCCTTGTACGAGCCCATTCCTCTTTTCGACACTCTTTGGTTCTCGAGATTCAATAAAACACTAAGCGCTCTTCAACTTTATCCTGGCGTCACCGAATCCCTTACTTGGCCGCTTCACGCGTCTAGCCCGCCGTGGATCGTGGAAAAGTACCTTACCCCTGCAGCAACGGCTTCCTGGATATGATACCGCACATATACAGAGTACCTGAGGTTGGCTGTAAGTGAGGGCTGACTTACTAGCCAACTACTTGTACTGTTGCTGGGTTCAGGATATTCTTGACCATGGTCTGACCACTGGATAGCATTTCTTGAATGGAATCATATCTGATATGCTGACACTCAACATGGCTTCATTCCCTATTCCTCGACGGCTATCGACCTGGGCTTGGAATTTGATATGCCCAATCACTTGGAGTCTAAGTCTGCTCAAATCGCTATTTTCGGTGCATTTCAATTGAATCTTCGGTCGGGACACGATCCTTGATGCAAGGAATGGCTTTCCATCCCACGCCTTACGCAGGTCCCGCGCAAGGCATGAAACATACAATTTCCGTTGGTCATTGCGAAGCCCAATTTCGACTAAGACTCGGGGCCCAGTTATAGTCGAGACTGGATATCAGCTGCTTGGCCACTTAGCGCCGCGTTTCACTCTATTGAGCTGCCGTTAAGCATGCATTACATGATAGGTCCTGATCTATCCTCCAGCCGCATGAAGATAAAAATATGCTGGGGCATGGGACCAATTTGGAAGCAAGTGTTGAGCGTTGATTGTTGTACACCATAGGTCGAGTCACGTAATGTCAATAGAGTGAATTTACATCGTCCTTCTTAATATGGAATCTCAGTTGACCGGGATAATGACACTTAGACAGCCGAAGAACCTGATATTAGATGCTTAGAGTCAAGCTTCATAGTAGCAGCCACTGCGTACGGTCCTCCAGGACCCCGGCCTAAGTTAACTTAGTTAATTGCTGTTACTAAAATAGCGGCATAATTTACACTATACCACGTGACAGGATCGCGACCCATGACACAAGCAGCCCGACCGTTGCTAGGGTATCCCAAGCCGGCGCGTTAAGTGGTTTTTCGCGTGCTCGGAGCTGACCTGAAAGAACGAAGAATTGTGCAGAGCAGGCTCGACCAGTCCTGGCCAACACACAGAACGCATCCGATGCTGGAGATATGAGGACTCGCCTGCGAAATCATCCATCCATCCTCTTCCCTCACTTCGACCGCTGTGGCCTGCGGCAGCACTGTAACTCCCAGAACACACCCCATCCATGACCCCCGCCTCCAGATGCCACCTGCACCCCGTCGACCAGTCTCTCCTTTAGCTCTCGAGACATGCGCGCCGCTCGACACCGAAACCGATATTTGTTCGCTGGCGGGCTCGGATGATGAGCTTGACCAGGGCCAGCTCCTAGCGCAGCGCCGGAGGATTGAAAGGCTCGGAGAGGCGTATCTGAAGGGCACACCTCTCTTCATTCTTTCCGCCTCTCTTCGAGGCCCGCTGGACAGAAATTGGGTAAATCCATGGAAAAAGAATAGGAGGAGCGACAACGGTCCGACGGAGCAACGAGTCATACCGGAAACCAACTCTTGCAAGCGCCGACATCACCAGAGCCTGCCGGTCGCCACTCATTCGAAATCGACAGATACGCGGCGAGCGTCATCTTACGCTGAGACACCTCGCAAAGTCGTGTCTAGGATTGACTCAAGGGACAGACAAATTCGGTTGGAACCACCAGCAGCTGGGAGTCGGTCTCCTCGTTTTACCCAACCAAACAGTACGGACACGCGCTGGTTGAAAAAGGACAATGTTTCTACGCGTTTTCAGAATATCGACCCTCCAACGTCTCCAACAGCCAGTATATCTATCCGTCAGCCGAAAGGAGGCGTGTCAACCGGCTCCCAATCAGCTAGCAGAGCAGGAACGGCCGGCCTTGAATCCCCTAAACCTCTGAGAATTCCGCAAACCAAGCCGTCGGTACATCATAAGTCAAGCCCTACGTCTAGACTGGAGATATATGCTGCTCTTTCAGATGGCCATACACCTGAAACTAATTCACGAAATGATGACTCGCAATCCGGAAACGGAGGTGGATCGGTTTATGTGGTATCATCATCATCTCAGTTACCGAAATTTGAATACCGGCTGAAACAACGCCGAGAATCATATGCAAAGGTAAAGAGGCGGTCTCTTCCTGAGCGGACAGAGGATAAATTTGGCGAAGCTGCGGCTGTTGAGAATGGGGCCGAACAGCCTCCGCGAAAGTCGCCTCTAGAGCTGTCTCCTGAACCTGTTGCTAGGCGAAATGCGGGGGACTCGCTAACTTGGACAAACACTTCTAATACCATTGAGAACCCTTCAGCAGAATTACTGGGCGAAGCGCAGGCTAGTCAGACAAAAATAAGTACCACAAGTGAAAACAACCTACCTTCCGCCCAACATGCACCTGGCAATCCGCCGCCTCCTGATAACCTTACGTCCCTCTATTCGATTGCAGTGTCTAAGGCCACTTCAAATCGTACTGAAGATCAAAGCAATGATCAACACTTTTCAACTCAAGCGGCCGTCATGATGGCACAGAAGTCTTTCCAAAATGACCTCCGAAGTCCGGGAGATACTCCACAGATGTCGGCAAAAAAACGACGGGCATCTCAATCATCAAGTAAACAATCCCCAAATCCAGTCAACATCACTCCATTCCACAAGCTGAATGTTCCTGGCCCGGATACTGTCGACGGAGTCGGTAACCGAGAGAATGGAGGAGTACCGCTGATCAGTACGCAATACATCATCGACGCCGCGACTCCTTTCACGTTCAGTACGGAGAAGAAAGCTGGATTCCGCACGCTATCGTCTGCCATGGATAAATCAAAGACCAAAAAACGAAGAAAAACTAGCTTTGCAGTATCGTCACCATCTGAAGCTCCATCGGATCATCCGACATCCGACGAAGACGGTGCTAAGAATGCAATGCAGGATCAGCCCGCAGAAACCGGTGCTTCGCCTTCCGGATCGCAACGGAGCGCTTTCCCAATGACTTTGACCGGCACAACGCCACCGACGGCTCAGGAGGCTCTAAACGCGGAGAGCTTTGATTTAAGCCAGGCGATTGCGGAGGCTGGCAGCTGGCTGCAACAAAGCTTCGAGATCAATAAGGACATCACTCATTGCAGGACTACTGCCCTTCCTCAGTCTTATTCGGCAAACACAACACATTGAACTGGAATGTCATTCATCATAACCGTATTTCGCATTTCTCGCATTTCCCTAGAGACTATGTGGCGTACTTAACGATACCTAAGAAGAGGTTTGCTGTCATGTCCTCTTGCCGCGCGATTTGATATAGCATAGCGATTTGTTATTTTGCTCATAGCTTGTTTGGGTGCGGATCCATATTATCATAATTTTACTACCATGAATATATTACTCTGTAGTGAATACTCCTATGATCTACTTGATTGCTTGACCTGAAATATGACGTTGGAGATGGTCTGAGCTTCGTCTTGGCGCAGCGGAGCTGCGATAACACCTCCGCAAAGGAGCCGCCTGTCTAGCTTCGCTGTCCACCACATCTTTGCCTATGGCGTGAGTCACGTCAAAATGGCTCTGACCTCTGTATGTAATTCGTGGCTATAACTGACGTACTATGCGACTTACTAATGCGCTCTGAAACAGTGGAAAGCATTCAACTTCTTCGATGTGTCCCCGGTGAAGCTTCCTGAAGACAGTGCGTCCTTATTTAATGTACGACCCATATTCCCCTTCAGCCTTTAGCATTTCCACCGAATCTGACTTCTTTGCTAGTCCGAAGCTTCCTGCTTATGTTCCGGCTCGGCTAATCTCTTCCTCGGGACCACTGACGGATTCGTGCACACCATTTCTTCATCCTTCAAGGTCGTCCAGTCCTTCAAAGCCTCTGATAATGGCTCGATCACCCATATAAAACAGCTGGAAGGGACATCGCTTCTCGTGACGATAGCAGAGGATCTATTGACTGAGCCAGTGCTGAAAGTCTGGGCTCTCGACAAGCCCGAGAAAAAGACAGGGATTCCGCGCTGTTTGTCGACTACACCCGTACAAAATGCACGGAGGCTGTTTCCTGTATGTCGCTCCTACATTAGGCGGTGTAGTTCACAACTGAGATTACTCACCCATAGGTATCCGCTTTTGCGGCGCTTGGAGATTTGTCCCAAGTTGCAGTTGGTTTCGGCAACGGCTCCGTCGCGATTATTCGAGGCGACTTAATACATGACCGCGGCGCGCGACAACGTATCGTATTCGAATCGGAGGAGCCCATCAGCGGGCTTGAGGTACAAAGTGGGCCGGTTACTACCCTCTATATCTCCACGACGAACCGGATTTTGGCGCTCGTGATTTCCGGTCGAGGACAGGGACAACCGGCACGAGTATTGGAAGACACAGGATGCGGCCTTGGCTGTATGACTCTGGACAGAGAAAGCGGCGACGTCCTTGTAGCTCGAGAGGACGCGATATATACGTACGGTCCCCATGGACGGGGCCAAAGTTATGCTTTCGAAAGCCCTAAGAGCTCCATCAACATTTTCAAAGACTATGTTACTTTGGTTTGCCCCCCTAGAGGTGGAACTCCAGGGTCAACAGGACTGCAGACTCTTGGTGTTGGTAGAGATGAACTATTCAGCTCTGCCACTTTCACTCTCTTAGATACTGACCTCAAGTTCATCGCCCATTCGGAGTCTCTCGTGTCGTCGGTAAGACAGATCTTCAAAGAATGGGGCAGTCTCTATCTCCTCACAACCGATGGAAAGGTAGGCATGCAGCAAATCGTATCTCAAAGATGCTAATGTTGCTTAGATTTATCGGTACCGAGAGAAGAGCCTTCAACAAAGACTCGAGATTCTTTACCAGCGCAATCTCTATATCCTGGCCATCAACCTGGCGCAGAAGATCGGTGTTGACGCGTATCAACAAAACACCATATACCGCAGGTACGGAGATTATCTGTATCAGAAAGGAGATTACGACACCGCAATGCAACAATATTTGAGAGCCATTGACAACACGGAACCGTCTCAAGTTATTAGGAAGGTTAGTCCTCTTTACTCGGTCGTAACGGTATATTCACAAGTTGTAACTAGTACCTCGACACCCAACGAATCCATAACCTTATAGAATACCTGGAAGAATTGCACGACCACGACCGAGCCTCAGTGGACCACACCACCTTGCTTCTCAATTGTTACGCGAAATTGAAAGACACCAAAAAATTAGATGCTTTCATTAAGGCACCCGGTGAACTTAAATTTGATCTAGAGACAGCCATTGCCATGTGCCGGCAAGGCGGGTACTATGAACAAGCTGCCTATCTAGCTACGAAATACGGCGAGAATGACATGGTCGTGGATATACTGGTTGAGGATTCCAAAAAGTACGCCGAAGCGCTGGAGTACATTTGGAGGTTGGAGCCTGCGTTGGTATGCATAATATGATGAACGCCGTATGTTCTATTGCTTACCGGTCCAAGGCTTACAGCAACCTGATGAAGTATGCCCGTGTGCTGCTGTCGAATTGCCCTTCAACGACTACGGAGCTTTTTATAGAATACTATGGAGGAGATTACCAACCAAGGACGCAACAAGTCGAGCCGCTACCTGAGCCTCAGACACAAAACGGCAATCCTTTACAGAGCTTGGCTGCATTTCTTCCATTGCCTTTGCTCAAGACTGGTTTAAGTTCAACGGCGACGGAAACAGTTGAGACTCAAGCCCCTGAGGTTCAGGAAGAACGCGCGCCAGAGTACCAGATCCCCAAACCACGCACCGCATTCTCAGCCTTTGTTGGTCACCCACAAGAGTTCATTACATTCCTAGAGGCACTTATCAGCAAAGAGGACTTTTTCTTCAGGAACGAGGATAAGGTTGATCTCTACACAACGCTTTTTGAAATGTATCTCAATGCAGCGGGACGACAGAAGGATACGGCAGAGAAGGAAAAGTGGCAGAATAAGGCTAAAAAACTGATTGAAGGGAAAGATGTGAGTATAGTGTTCTCCGATTTTTCTCCCTTCTCCTTTATCTTTTCTTTGCTTTTTGCTGGGGGGAAACTGACAACCCCCAGATTCCGATTTCAACCTCTAGTGTTTTACTGCTCTCCGATTTATCGGAGTTTCAGGAGGGCTCTACACTTGTCCGGGAACAAGCTGGTCTTCGATCGGATATATTTCGATCTTTCACTGCCGCCAAAGATACACAGGGAGCTATTAGGGCGTTGAAAAAATACGGCCCTGAAGAGCCTCAACTATACGTGGATGCATTGACATACTTCACATCAAGTCCGAAGATCCTGGAAGAGGCTGGCGACGAGCTGGATGCTGTCCTGAAGAGAATATCTGAGGATGGCCTGATGTCACCACTCCAAGTGATCCAAGCACTCAGCAACAATGCGGTCGTGACTATGGGAAGGGTCAAGAAGTATCTAAGCGACAACATCGAGCGGGAACGCAAGGAAATATCTTCAGTATGGTCATCTACTTTTAGCTCACATGGATCCCACTAACACGCAGCTTAGAACCGTCGCCTGATATCAAGCTACAGCACTGAAACTGAGGCGAAAATGCAGGAGCTGGAACAGCTGGGTTCCAAACCCGTTGTGTTTCAGGCGCGTCGATGTACGTCCTGTAATAGGTCTCTCGATCTCCCTACCGTCCACTACCTCTGCAAGCACTCCTTCCACCAACGTTGTCTCAACACGATAGGAGAAGATGCCCAATGTCCAGCTTGTGCACCGGATAATTCAACCATAAAGGCTATTCGGCGGAGGCAGATTGAATCAGCAGATCAGCATGATCTATTCAAGGCAGAGCTCCAACGGTCGAAGGACCGATTTGGTGTGATAAGTGAATTTTTTGGAAGAGGTGTGATGCGTCCACAAACCACGATGGAATAGAAATACCATGGCTTGCTTCTCATGACGCATTGTACCTCCGTGAATAACTATATATTTATAACGAAACTATATATTTATAACGAACTGCTGCTGCCTGAAATGCAAGGTGTGCAAGTTTATCTTATCACCACGTGAATCCGCGTCACTTCAGATTCGAAACGCGTTGAGGGAGAGCCCCTCATCAATTGAAGCAATTTGAGCCATCATCGCCTCTGATTTACTTTCTTACATATCCTGGACCTACATATATGAGATGTCCCTTAATCGTGTAATCCAAGATTCCGATGACGACGAGGAACCTTTCGAGGAGCCGCCCCGCGAGCGAACGGACCGCGTTTCTGTGGTAAATGATAAAATGCAGCATGACGCAGGTATCCAGGCTCAAGACGCCAGCCACGATTCCCATATTGGAGTAGACTTCGATTTATTTCTTCAATCACAAAATGATCCGCAAACAAATCCGTCCGCTTCCCAGCAGCGCAGGGAAGAACGGTGGATACCATCTACGGGGCACACTGGATCATCCGGTATGAGACACCTGAGAGTCGAGAGATAGTTGACAAAACTGCTTGAAAACGTTTATGCATGGGTCATTAACACAGCATCGTCTGCTATTAGGAAACATGACGACGGAAATTGGCCTTGCACAACAGCGGCTGTTTGACGATGACCAGCAAGCGCAATTTCCTCCCCAGCGGACCATAACCTACGAACCCGAACAAGTACAAGATGATAATTATGCAATGGCCGCACCTGACGACATCCCTGAGGCTCACGAGCTTTCAAATATATCGGCACAAGGCCAATCCTTCTGCACTGAGCCCCACGGGGCCGACATAAGCGACTGGTCGCAGACAGCTTCATACAATATCTTTGACTCGTCATCCCACACCTCTCGCAACTTACTCAACGGAGCAGGCTTTGATTATGACTCAAACATCACAGCTCGAACAGAAGCTATGCAGAATTTTGAACTTCGCCGATGGACCACAATGCAGGGAACGACTTCGTCGCCGCACGATACGGAACCGTTCTCATCAATCATTTCTCCTCGGCTATCAAGAGCAAAGAGTGACAATGCCACTCTCAATAGTGCTCAGCTGTCGTCTGTTAGTGTTGATGAACTTTCACTAACTGTCACGATGGAAGCGCCCAATATTGAGGTGAAGGGCTGCAAGAAGAAGCAGGCTGTAGTTGCGAACGACGATGATGATGAGCTTTCCCTCCCACAATTTCATGAACTACCACCTACTAAACCTGAAAAGCGCAAGCCAGGCCGACCCTCGAAGAGAGCGAAAGTGGACGACACGGTTAGCAAGGGCGCCATCACTAGGCCTGCAGATATTTCACCTGAAGAGAACCAAGGGTCCGCAGTTCCAGGTGCTCCAGGCGGCATGGCTGTAGACGTTGCTCCGCCACAAAACATTATTGATGATTTCACGCATGATAACCAGAACGAACAGCCGGCCGTGCCTGCGCTAGAACAAAGTTTACAAACACCCGCCACGTCGACCAAAGAGCCCAAGAAAAAGAAGCTGAAACGCGGCAAAACAACTTCGGTAACTTTGACGAAGACCTACGAGTCAGATATCGAAGATGACGTGATCTGGGTCGAACAGAGACCTGCTACACCTATTGACGAAGACAACAAACCCTCCAACCCTACCAAACCAAGCGGCAATACAGTTGCAGAACAAACATCAGCACCTAAAAAGCGTGGTCGCAAAAGGAAGAAGACGTCCGAGCAGCTCGATCAAAGAACGCCCGTACCACTAGAAGTAGACGAGCAGGATGCGCAAACAACAACCTCTAATGAAGCAGACGATACGCCACAATTGAATGACACCCACAACGATTCCGGCGTATTGGTTGTCCTCAAAACTAAAAACACAACCGATGCGCAGACCTCGGATATCATGGAACCTATAACCAAAGACCAAGCACTCCTTGACCTCCACCCACCAACCTCACCTGCCAAACTCTCTGAGCACGCACAACCAGCCCAACAACCCCCCGAAACACCCCAGAAGCGGACAGACTCGAAGACCCCATCTGTAAAGGGACCCGGTAAACACAGTCCCATCTCGTCAACCAGCAGAGTCCCCTACCGTGTCGGACTCAGTAAGAAGGCTCGAATTGCACCCTTACTGAAAATCATTAAGCGATGATCTTGCCATCTTCTTCTACTTACTTTGTCCTTCCTGGCTTCTGCAGGATGAGGTAACTTACTCCTGCTGCTCTTCCAATTCATAATCATATCATTTCCTCAATCATATGATGCGTTACGTTGTCGTTGAGCGAACCGGCTTCCATGGAGTTTGATCTTGAGACTTTTATTTGTTTATACCAGTTTGCTTTTCTGATGTATATTTAGCCTCCGATGTTATCGTTGCTATACTGTTGACTTGGGGGTTTACACGGCGCCTGATTATTGCTCACGGATGATTCATGCTGCATGGATACCGGCGTTGAAAAGAAGGTGTTTGCTGGCGACAGTCTAACGAAGACTCCTATATTGACAGGACATGGACGGCCAATTCCGAAACGTAGCAAGGTTGGGCCTGAGTGGTATGCCGCCTATATGAAGTGTTCTTTTTATATCCTCACCTTTGTGTCATTGAATCTCTGTTCAAATGCGCGTTGTTCTAGGCGGCATGTTGCCCTCGTATTTACTGAAATGGATTATCCCTCTCGGACACCACTGCAAAGAACCGGCTCCCTTTCATATATGCATAATCAAGTAGGGGGGGAAATGAGATTATAATCGTGAGGTTTCATACTCTACCTACGTGTCCAGCTTGTAGAAACCAATGTCAATAACGAAGGTCTAAAACATAACTCATAACCTTTGAAGTTCGAGAAACAATGACGACCGGTATACGACCAGTACTGTTTATACCGCCATAAAACATTCACACGGGGCACATCTGGTATTGATTGGTCAGTTGATTGGGAACAAGTCAAGGGATGTATTGACGGATCACAGCAACGCCAAGGCAAATAAGAATATCGAAGCCAATGTCAGAGAAGTTCGACCAAAGCGCGAGCTTGCATTTGACTTAAAGAACTTCTTGTCTCTGTTGATACTATCGCCCAATGGGTCTGATCCGACGATGCCGGGCCCTGCTTGTTGATTGCCGTCCAAGAAGTCGCTCTCGCAATAACCGGCGTTGGGCTGACAACCTTCTCCGCAGTATTCGGTTGTGTTACCGCAGTAGCCCTTTCCACCACAGCACATGCCGAAGTCGGACCCGATGCATGACACTTTCCCACCACATTTCCCATCAGTCGAGATGTCTTCCAAAGGCGGATTCGGCTTGGGGTTTCCTGGGACCTTAACCTGGTCATCTCGGCGATACCAATTTTGTACCGGGTCACCAAGGCATTCTCCGACAGTCACTGCACGATATCCGTCTGCCATAAGCTTCTGCAACATGTGCTCCGTGAGATTGTGGACGGTCTGCTCGTGTACATCATGCGCGATGACAAGCCAGGATTTATAGAAGCTTCTCTCGCGAGCTAAGTTCTCATCAAAGATGTCCTTGGAGCGTTGGATCGTGTCTGGACTGTCATGGCTATAGTCTTCTGTATCAATATCGTAAAGGATTACGTGGTATCCGAGGTCGCCCATGTCGCTTAGACAGCCAGTATCCGTGGTGCAGCTGGAGTACGGCGGACGCATGTAGGTAGGAAAATAGCCAAGGATGTTTCGGAGGGCCACTTCGTTCCACAGAAGCTGAGTGCGGCGCTGGACTTGAGAGATTTTGTTTAGATCTTGATGAGACCAGGTGTGACTGGCCACCTGATGTCCGCTAAGCACCATGCGCTGGATGAGTGGAGCCCAGGGAACTTCCGGGCTGTCAATCTGGCCCTTGCCGTTGTTGTTTCCGGTGACAAAAAAGGTTACCTTAGCGTCATATTTGTCTAGAAGATCGAGAAGGTCACGGGTATACTGGTTGGGTCCGTCATCGTAGGTTAAAGCAACGGTTCCGGGGGTAGTGCAAGAGCGAATCGCGGTTGGGCCGTACGCAACTTTCCCGAGCTTTGGTCGAGGAATAGCCTCTGTCGAAGGACCTCCTGGAGTGGCATGGGCGTCGCAATGGCCATAGTCGATCTGGCAATCCGGGGAGCGACAATGAGCTGTAGTGTTCCCGCAGTATCCTGTGTGTATTCTTAGCCCAGCTTCTCACTTGCACCCGGAATACATACCTGCAGTAGAACAGCAATTGCCGTTGGAGCAGCGACCATAACCTGCACCACATCTCGCACCTCCAAGATCACGTTCAAGCAGATTCTGAATGGTTCCAGGACCCTGAAGATGGGAAGCAACCTGAACGGTTTCGTAGTCAGATGGAAGATCAATGATATTGCGTCCGAAGACACTCGGCATAAAATTCAGACTCGAAGCAATCAAAAGATAGGGTACGTGCATCTTGAGAATCCTCTCGTCTGGTAAAGAATTTTGGGAGAAATGATATATGATATGGGATGGTCCGTAAAGCGTACTTCAGGCGTAGAACAGAAGGAAGAGAATGAAGAAGAAAAGAGGCGTGAGAGAGAAGAGTTGCGGCACTGTTGACCCGGCTTTCCTCATGGCCTCAGGGAAGGCACACTCGAGGTGGCACAACATTGCCGGTAGGTCGCTTTGGGCAGGCACGTTTGGGACGGAAACTATGAACAACATCGAAGATCAGCTTGGGCAACTAAATAAGCCGATTACGAGCTCGACTTACAACGAAAATCACGATGCAAACGTTCGACGGGAATTGCAGATATAGTCTGCACTTTGAGGACAAGACGTCGGGATTCCGAACCCCGTCGGAAGGTTGGTAGACTATGCAGAGGCACTGGGGATACTTTGAACGGCTATTGAGCAGTAGCTTTCAGAGAGTGTCTTCACAGGTTTGATATTCTATCCTTAACAGCTCGCCCAGCGCAGGTGATGAGTTCTAGCCAAAACATTCAAGTTACAATGGGATTCCCAGCCCACAAATCAATGCTAGACTACATACCAGTAATTATCTTTTCTTTAGGCAACAACTGACGGTATTAGTCGTAGATCATTGGTGAGATTCGGCTACTGTACAGGTTAGATGCGAAAGTACAGAAATATTTCAGGACATGCTCACCTCCAGGTTATCTTCACCAACAGCTGAGAAGATAAACGGTGCCAGGGTAGAAAGATGAGGACCGAATTTCGCCGGTACCGTCCTCGCTAAGCATCCGACAGCAGCAATCAAATGGCGACGGTGGACAGTGCTTAGTTGAGGAGAGTTGAACCGTTCGACGAGTTCAGAAACAAGGATACCAAACTGCTCGTCCGAAAAGTAAACAACCAATGCTGAAATAGCAGCTAATGCCCGTTTGGTGACAACAGTACCAGCTGTATCGTTATCAATGATAGACATGACTGCCTTTTCCAAAGCCGTCAACTCGCTCTCCTGGAGAAGTGTACCAAAACACGAGGCCACTTGTATGACAACATCAATCGCATCGCTGCTGAAACCTTTGGCAGGATCCTTTTCCAGCATTCCTTTTGTGACTGAGCCTCTCCGCTTATGGGGCCCAGGTCCGATCAAACGGGGAATGAGAACTTCAGAAACCGCAGAGTATGCCATATTAGCGTCAGTGCTAGGGGCTTGGTTTGGCTGAGGCCGTGGTAGTGCTGTTACAATGACCCGCAATGCGGTGTTTGGGACGGAGGTGTCCATGGTCTGGGAGGTAGTGAGGTTCGATAGCCTCTCAAGCAGCGTCCTTAGGCCTTCGAGGGGTAATCGGACAACAAGAGGCCCAAGACTGTAATAATAAAGCAGATATCAGCTCCAAGTACCAAGTATATCAAGGGCTGCAACGAACCATTTCAGTGCTTGGTTTTGAACATCCCCGTGTTGGTCATCCAACGCCTTCAGCAAGCCCTCGGCGAGTCTGGTTGCGGAGGCCTGATCGTGGGCCAGGTAAGAGGAGCTGGGATTGCTGAGAATACCGTAAAGGTCATTTAAAGACATATATCGCATATCAGGGTCCGGATCATTTAGCTTTGACAGCAAACCATTGAGGTTTTGTTGGATCGTGTGTCGATCTCCCATCGTGAACACAACCCCGCGCTGGGCACGAGATGAGGCTATAGGACAGTATTCAGTCCGTTCAAGTCCAAGTAACCGGTCAGCGTACGGTATTTGATAGACTCGTCAGTAAGAAGGATAGAGAGGGAGTTGGCGGAAGCAAGAAGAGTGACAAAGGTGCTGTTGTATCTACTCCGTGAGTTGTGAATTAGAGAGGATGAGGGAGGGAATTACGACTTCTGCCTGAGGCCGCAAAGAAGCTAAGCTTCTACGGGATACCAGATAGACCTGTTAAGCAACTACAAGGTGAATGAAGACAGTAAGTCTTATCACGCATATTATAAAACAGCGACCAAATAGGTACGGATAGGTTTAGACTCCTCTGAGATACTGAGCATTTGAGCATTAATTCAACCGGTTGGTATGGCTGTTTAATATAGTACTTTAACCCTCCAAGATACTACGGTTAAACGCCAAGAGTTCCCCGCAACTCCCGAGGTCACTCCTCTTCGTCTTCCTCCCCGAAGCTCAATCACAGTCCCAACCCTGGACCCCGTCCGGGTCTGTGCTTTTTGGGTCTCAACATTTACCAAGTCGCTGACCGATGGTATGATGTGGTCTATGTGCCGGAATTCCCGGCTCAAGGTCGAGCTCGCGGTCGGACAATGACGTGTGCCATGCATGCTGGCAATAGTTCTGCCGGCTTTTAACCGAATACAATATCTCCTCCGGCTCAGACTCCCTACAGACAGTTGTTCGATCAGGAACTCGCAGAAATATGCGTCCAATCGGACAAACGTCCCCTTAGGTATATGACGATCAGCCAACATTTGGGGTAACGCTCATACACAATATCTCCACAACGCGGGGATGCACTATGCCTCCACTACTTGGCAAATGCTACGTTCAGTCCATATTGCCATAAGTCTCTGTCGGTCTGATAATGAGATCGGCATGGTAGTCAAAGGATAGCCAACATTGTTCTTGGCAAGGCCGGCGGCACGGCATGATATCCGTGTAAGGCATATATAATGGCCGAAGAACCGCCGAACAATACATCGGACAGAAGCGGAGAGAAGCAGTGAGCATCTAGCTAACGAGCACCGGAGATGGCATCACTTTCAGCGGTCTCGGGCTGGCCAGGTTCTCTACCTGACTGGTCCAATCTCAATGTATTGCACCGCAACACTCTAGCCCCTCGGGCACACTTCTACTCGTACCCGAATGAGGAGGCTGCGCTCACATTCAACCGGGAGGAGGGCTTTTTTCAGAGTCTGAACGGCACCTGGAAATTTCACTACGATGCCTCGCCATTCGAAGCTCCTATCTGGGACACGGCCAATACTACGGAGTGGGATGATATTATCGTTCCCGGCGTGTGGCAGATGCAGGGATACGGGCGCCCGCAATATACCAACATCCACTATCCAATCCCCGTTACGCCGCCAAATGTGTCGTATATGAACCCCACGGGCTCGTATTGGCGGGAGTTTGAAGTCCCCGCCAGCTGGGATGGGCAGCAGATCCGCCTGCGATACGAGGGCGTTGACAGCGCTTTTCATGTTTGGGTTAATGGCGAGGAGGTTGGTTACAGTCAGGGCAGCCGCAATCCCAGCGAGTTCGACATTACGGATTACCTCTCGTCGGAAGGTACCAACACACTTGCTACGCGCGTATACCAGTGGTCTGACGGCACGTATCTCGAGGATCAGGACCAATGGTGGCTTTCTGGTATCTTCAGGGATGTGTACTTAGTCCCGTTTCCCAACTCCGCCATCACGGACTTCTTCATTCAGCCTGAAGTCGATGACGGATTTGCTAGCGGTACGCTAAAGGTCAATGTTACCATCCAGGGTGAGCACGGGAACCTGAGCGTCAAGGTCTTGTCCCCAGGCGGCAACGTGATTGACGAATGGATTGGGTCTTCATCCACCATCTACTCCAAGGATATCAAGGGCGACGACTTTCTACTCTGGTCTGCGGAGACGCCGAACTTATACACTGTCCTGATTGAGTTCAATGGACGCACCATCAGCCAAAAGGTCGGGTTCCGCAGAGTAGAAATGAGTGGCTCCAATTTCCTTGTGAATGGCCAGCCGATTATTATCTACGGTGTCAATCGCCATGAACATAACTACACCTCTGGTCGAACAGTTCCCTACGAGTCGATGCGCGCAGACTTGATCCGAATGAAGCAATCCAACATCAATGCGATCCGCACAGCTCACTACCCTCAGCACCCGTCATTCTACGACGTCGCTGACGAGCTAGGATTCTACGTGATAACCGAAGCGGATCTTGAGTGCCACGGCTTCCGCGATATTGCAGGTTCTGAAGAGAACGCCGCGGCTTGGACCTCCGATAACCCTGAGTGGACGCATGCATACCTCGACAGGGCCGAGCAACTGGTTGAGCGTTACAAGAACCATCCCTCCGTCATCATGTGGTCGCTCGGAAACGAATGCCAGTACGGCCAAAACCAGGCTGCCATGTACAAATGGATCAAAGAACGGGACCCCTCACGGCTCGTCCACTATGAACAGGACCACAATGCTGAAACGGCCGATATATACAGTCAGATGTATTCCTCGCCCGATACAACGCTGGAGCATATGGCCAACCACACGGACAAGCCTCTCATTCTATGCGAGTTTGCACAGTAAGTTTCCCCGCCCTCTATAACAGCAGACTGCTGACTACTCCAGTGCCATGGGCAACGGTCCTGGTGGGCTGAGAGAATACATCGAGCTGTTCCGTTCACACCCGCTCTCCCAAGGAGGACTAGTCTGGGAATTCAACAATCATGGTTTGCTGAAAAAGGAGGGGGATCTGGAATACTATGCCTACGGTGGCGACTTTGGTGATGAGCCGAACGATGCAGACTTCGTCATGGACGGCCTGACCCTCTCAGACCATACCCCGATGCCCAGTCTCCTCGAATACGCAAAGATCATCCAGCCCGTCTCGGTGAAACTGACGGACGATTCAAGCAGCATGGTCATAACAAACCACTACGCCTTCGTCGATCTCAGCGGTCTCGATGCTTCTTGGCATACGGTCCAGGATGGCGAAACCACAGAGGCCCAAGAGCTAGATCTGCCTCCTGTTTCTGCCGGAGAAAGTCGCACTGTGGACTTGCCGCTCGATCCGTCAAGCCTTTCGAAAGAGACATGGCTCACCATCGAGTTTAAGCTCAAAGAAGACAAAGCTTGGGCAGATAAGGGCCATGTCGTCGCCTGGGACCAGCTATATTTCCCCGGTTCTTCTGCTTATACCTCCTCGAGCAAGCGCTCCACTCCGATCTCTCGCCAGGCTTCGGGAGACCTGGAAGTCAAACAAAACCAAACAAGCCTCCGAATCGCAACCGGCACATCAGTCTTTGGTTTTAACTTGATACAAGGAAACGTCACTTGGGAAGCCAACGGCGCAAGCCTCTTCCAGCGCGGCCCCGAACTCTCCTTCATCCGCGCCATGACCCAAAACGACGAAGGCCAATCCGGCAACGAAGCCGAGTGGGATGACGCATGGGTCGGCACGATGCACACCCAAGTCCGCGATGTCACCTGGCGGAGCTCCGACACTGAAGCAACAGTGCACTTCAAAGTCCGCGTCGCGCCGCAAGTCCTCGAATGGGGCGTCGAAGCAGACCTCATCTACACGATCTCCACAGGGGACTCTGAACCAACACTCCACATCCACGCCACCGGCGAGTTCGTAGGAACGAACACCCCCTCTGTTGTCCCGCGCATCGGCCTCCAAACCATCCTTCCCTCGTCTTTCAACTCCGTTCGCTGGTTCGGCCGCGGCCCCGGCGAGAACTACAAGGACTCGAAGCAGGCATGCCGAATCGGCGAGTATTCTGCAACAGTAGAAGAACTCTTCACGCACTACGACTACCCCCAGGAAAACGGCAACCGTGAAGACCTGCGATGGCTACAGATCTCGGACCCTGACACCGGCGTAACTCTGGACGCGCGGCGCGCGGACGCAAGCACGAATCAGACTGCCGTTGAGGTCTTCAGCTTCACGGCGTCACAGTATATGCCCATTGACCTGAACAACGCGAAACATCCTTTCGACTTGAAGCCGCTGGATATGACGATTCTTTGGCTCGACTATGATAACCATGGCTTGGGGTCTGCGAGTGTGGGGCCCCAACCGTTTGAGCAGTACCGGTGCAAGACGGAACCGTTTGATTTCGCTTTTGAGCTTAGTGTTCGTTCCTGAGTTATTGGTGCTGTGAAGTCCGGTGACCTACTGTGTACTGTAATATGATGGGGTTGAGTTTAACTAATGCAGATCCGAGTTTAGTTTGGGGGCAGTGACAAGGGCAAGAAAAACGTTATACAGCCTCGACTATATCAGTCGACGCAGACTTCATATTAACATTAGTATTAGAAAACGGTGACTGGTAGCTACCTAACTCCACCATAAGTGCTTCTTCATGAATCATCGCTATATCCATTTGATTGCGTCGTGACAGACACAAGACAAAACTAAGGTGGTACAAGGAAGGAAAGAAGAAAAAAATGCGGGCTAACCCTCTACCCGAGCCCCGCACATGCAATAAACACCAAGTGGGATAATAGAGCTCTGAGTAGTAGTTGTGATGCGGTATAAGGGCAATAATCCCTTGCCAACTGTGCAAGTAGATGCCTTTGAACCCCTTAAGAATGCTACAGACGGCCCCAGGCATTACCGCTTAACAGGCTGCCCGTTGACCAAAACATGGGGCGTGCGTTTCTCGGCGTTCACGGAGCGCGCAGTCAGAGACGCCGGCTCGGTACCAGTAGCCAGAGCTGCAGCGCTGTTGGTAGACTGCTCGATTTCTTCATCCTCCTCATCCTCCTCGTCACTCCGCTCATCCTTCTTGATGTTGCTGAATAGGTAGTTCTTGAGAATGCGCAGAATCAGGAAAAGCCAGAAGGCATTGACGGCCTGGAGACTAGCAAGCAGAGCAAAAGTGATGTACTGGCTGATCCAGCACTTATACTGCTGTGTCTCCCAGTTCAGCTCAAAAGGCCCAACGGTACGGAATTCGGTGAGGACAGCCCAGAGGAACTTGAGGTTTAAGAAGTGGCGGAGGTAGATCCAGACGCAAACGAATACTCCGAAGTACGGAGCAGTAATGTAGGCATCGAGATAGTTGAGGGTTTTGGAAGTCTAAACGTAGAATTAGCGCATGATCTGATCGGAACACGTGGATAATGGCTTTCCGTAACATACCGCCAGGAAAAAGTCAGAGACGTCGTGAGTGATATACACAGCGAGACCGAGGTAAGTGAAGTGGAACCTGTAGCTCAATGCAATGAGAGCCAGGGTGATGATGTGGTGGCCCACAAGCTCCCTGAAGTCCTTTCGTGGCTTCTCCAGCTGCAAAAGGAGAACAATGGCCTGCTGGGCCCAGTAGCTCGCTTGGAGCAGATAATAAGCCTTGAAAAGCCCTTCGTGCTCTCTGTGGGGAAATCCTTCAAACATAGCAGTCGTGTTAAAATACCAGATGTTGGTGCGGCTCATCACGTAAAGACCATAGGGACCAAAGATGGCAAAGTAGATAGCCGTATAAACCTGCTCCATGAACCTAGCGGTTTTACCCTTTCCACGAATCCCACAGTATACGGCGAAAGGACGAATCACGCGCTGCATCAAAAATTCGCGAGTGAAAGAGAGGACGACCATGTAGAAGGAGACGAATGCGATATCTTTCGGGCCTTTTCCGTACATTACCGGGCCGCCTGGGGTTTTTGGAGGCTCCGGATAAGACAGGAAGATGGCGTAGTGAAGCGGGTTGGACGGGGTGGGATTGACGGCATATCCGGCGAGGAGAACGGTCAATATGAGGAGAGGCAACACCCAAGTATGCTTCAAACATGTGTCTTTGAACCGGCGGAGGAAGGATCGGCTTCGGCGACGCTTCGAATGCGACTTTGAGGACTTTTCGGCGGGTGGTGCGACCTGAGCACGTGTGAGCTTTTGGCACAGAAGACGTCGCTGAAATAATGTCCGAGAGATTCATACATTTTCCCAGCTTGGAGGCTTTGCGTCAATTGGACTGACCTCATTCATAGTGGACATTGCGGGAGCGCTCGTGTCGCCTCGAATGTCCGACCCGAGGTTGCTGGATTTGCGCGTGCGAGCCATAATGGTGGATTTAGTGAATTCGGCCGGCAAGAGACTCTGAGCGTGTACTTCAGAGGTTTGTCTTTGGTCAAGAGCTCTCCCAGTGTCAGGTTGCTTATCGACAGAATCCAGATACGGGCAAGGAGAGTTTTGAGTCGCAGACGCCAAGGACGGCAAACGCGGAAGAAAAGAAAACAAGAGAAAAATAACACAGCAACGAAGAGAAGAGAAGAGATGAAAGGAACTATGCACAGGCAAGAAGTGAAGGGGAGAAGGAGAGTCGTACAGGCCGGGCTGATGACGGTCAAGCTGGAGGAACGAAATCCAGGGGGTCATTTTGGTTTTTTGCTGCAATCACGTTGGCAGGCTTGGCACTCCACCCTCCTCTCCACGTCCACCAAGAGGCTACAGGAGACCTTCAGGCGCCCACCCACCAATGGCACTGCCTTTCCATTCTTCAAATCTCACGGATCGACCCTAAGTCAAGCTATCGAACACGCTATTCCCAATTCATTCAACGAGTATCAGCCCCGGTCCCGCAACGGATGAATAGCAACTCCGTCCTTTAAATGTTGTAGCAGTCGTCGCAAGGTACTCCCAATAATTTAGCTGGCTACCGATGACGACAGATAGTCCGAGCTGGAACAGAGGCGGCCTTTAAACGCTGCTTGTTTTTTTTTTTTTTTTTTTTTTTTTTTTTTTCTTTTTTTTTTTTTTTTTTTTTTTTTTGTTGTTTTTCATAATAGACTTTTTTTTTTTTTTTTTTTTTTTTTTTTTTCAACAGTACAGAGTAGCCTACGGTCTCCAGGGTACGGCCGCCTTTTTCGGAAACGAACAACAGAAGAAGACGCAAGAGAAGAAATCCCTGGCCTGGCTAAGAACAAGAAGTCAAAGTTATTTCTTTTCTCGGTAACAGTATGGAGTAGCTACGGAGAGTAAGCTTGCTCGGAAATTTCCACTCCATTCCCTAGATAAGTTGAGATTAGCTCTATACTGAGTGGGACGAGTGCCGGCTTGCCTGCAGCGGAGGTGACTAGAGCCCAGCGATTGTTTGCCGATCAAAGGCAGCAATTGTTTGCACGCCGTAGAGCCGCTCCATTTTGAGCACTCGAGGCTAACCTGTCCGAAAACCAAGCTTCGTTACAAGACTCGGCACGGCCTGTGCTTTTCGGTCTATAGTACCGATTGACCCACGCAAGTATCGGGCAGGTAAGGAGAAGACGGAGCTGGCGGTCGAAATCCTCATTGTAGGCTTTCCACCGAGCATTCCATTTCTTCGTGGTATAATCGTTGGAAACACGCAGCCCGGTTTAAATACTGCATGACCCTCTGTTCCCGGGTCGGCAGCTTCATCATCGATGTGAATCAAATCAATCCCATAGGCAGGGTGCACAATCATCCAGCATGATTCTTGCAGTAGCACGTGAGATATGGAAAGACAATCGAGGAAGTAGACGGTAATTTGACGCTCGTTTGATTCGTCTCGCGTCGTCACTGAGCGGACTCTGAAAGCGCTTCCTTCTGTCGCATCTCCAGGGCATTTTCTCCCCATATAGGCTGTTTCCCACTACAATGTCCATCGCCGTTATCTTCTGCTGACTGGCGGGTGGCGAGTATTATTTTGTAATCTCTGCGAGTGATCGGTGCGTGAGCTGCTCTCGAGGTTAGAGGGGAAGTGGTGCGCAGGGTCGGACACGCTGCTTTGGAGGAGCGAGCTGGGAGATCCTATTCAGGTTAGTGGCATGTGATTTAAATCGAAGCTGATGGAGTCAGCGTTCGATCTGGGTTGTCGAGGCCGCCTCTGGGCCATGACCGAGCAAATAAACGCTGATGCTGGGTTACGGGCTCACCACCTCCCAGAGCAAGCGAAGGAACTGCCTGTAGGCGAGCCAATATCATTTTGCCTTTTCTCTCAATTCGTGTTGCTGACAAGCTGAAACCAAAGCGATTCCAAATGAATGCGTCACTCCCATTTTTGCAGGTCAGGTTCATACGTCGAGATAGATGGACAGCCTGCTACGAAAGGTTTGGCAAGCCAATGGGCATTTGGGTAAGTGTTTTCTGTGGCTGGCGTGAAGACTGTGGCATGCACCGCTTTTTTGAATATCGGAATTCTGCGAGGCATGTTACGCTTGGGAAATCGAGAGTTGCCATAGTACACCAAGACCCCGAGAGGGAGGCATTTCTTGGAGATCGAGGGCTGTCAGATCAAGAACTCGTTAGGGCTTGTTGACCTTCGCCCACGCACGAGCAAAAGAAACAACGTGGATGAGTGCAAGTCGCAGGCTATCTGCCAATCAGGAGCTGTTGTATAAGGGATATCAGGCCGATTCTGACCGTACTGCTTCCCAGGAACGTTTTGGTGGATACCTGTAAGGCTACGCCGGATTCAAATGTTCCAGTAAGCTGACACAGCAGCTAGCGCAGATTACCCTGGTTCTGATACAGCGCCCTTTCGGGCTGGGATTTCCGATAGCCTCCATCAAAAGCCGCCGCCCCCGGCCGATCAGGCCGCTAATGGGTCTTCCGATTCATAGCCATACCCTAAACCTACTCCGCATTATGGGAGTGGGGATATGTGGTCTTACCGATCGTCATTTGTCAGAGACGCGCAAGCTATACAAGGCGTCTACGACCGGAGCAGTAATCATTCACGAGAATCAATGTCTTGAAGATGCCTTCTATTCTCCTATATTTGCGATCTACGCTGGACTAAAGAATGTAGGTAAGCAGTGAGATATCTATACATCAGTGAGCAGCAGGCTTAGACTCTCTCTTCGCCCTTAGTCTTTCTTCAATGACCTGTTTCCGTTCCTTTCGAAGGTTTCTGGCATATCTCACGCCGAATCCATGCTCGAAAACCTCCTTGATTTCCTCAAGGACCAGGCCCGAGACTTCGGGGTAGAAGAAATAGATAAGAATATAACTGACTCCGCAGATACCGGCGTAGAAACCGAACGTTCCCGCCATCGTCATGGCGTTGGTCATGGACAGGAACGTGCTGGAGACGATGACATTGCTCGCCCACGACGAACAAGTCATCCACATGGTTCCCATTGCTCGCACTTCTAGAGGGAAGAAGTCGGCAGACATCCATGCCGTGTTCCCCACCGATACGCCGTAAAAGACCACAAACCAGATAATGAATACTAACACCACGATGGCGGGCGTAGTCACGGACTGAGGGGCGACCTCCGTTGCGTTCACATCAACATGGATGAAACTGAAAGCCACCGAAACAGCTATCAGGCCGGCGCTCATTCCCCAGACGGTGGACAGAAGCAGACGTCGGCGGCCAAGGCGATCTACCAAGATCATATTGGCAAAAGTCATGATCAGGTTCGTCCCAGCCACAACGAGGCCGACGGCCGTTGGACTGGTGAATCCCACCAACGAGAAAATTGTGGACGAATAATACATCAGTGTGTTGAATCCAGAAATCTGGGAGATGACCATCAACCCGCAGGCACAGAGCAGAGCTCGGAAGTTGCTGGGAACTGTGTGCAGCCGCACAATCTTCGCCCAGCCACCCTCGTTTCCGCTGATAGCGCGTGCTTCCTCGCACCCAGCCTGAATCGAAGCGAGCACAGATTCGAGCTGAACATCGGTAGCGCCGCGGTACAGCTTGCGTAGGACCGCGCGTGCCTCCTCCATACGGCCATTGTAAACAAGATGACGGGGTGACTCAGGGCAGAATGGCAGCAAACAAGCCAGGACGATAGGTGGCAAACCCCCTAGGCCCACCATAACCCGCCATCCATGGGGAACACTAGCAAAGGCGGCCCCGATGGCATATGCAATGACCTGTCCTCCAGTAATCGACACATTGTTCAAACCCACCAGCCGTCCACGAGCTTTTGACGGGGCGATCTCGGCGACATATAGCGGCACTATCATTGCAGCTGACCCTACCCCGAAGCCAACAATAACTCGGCCAACTGCCATTTGTGCGATGGTGTAGGCAGCTGCCTGCAAGACGGCGCCGACCACGAAGAGTACGCAACCTAGGTAAAGCGCAGTTTTACGGCCCCACTCGTTCACCAGTCAGCATAGCTTTAAAGCGTTTGCAAGCGGAACACCACGTACCCTATCGGCGGTATTTCCTGCAAAGATGGAGCCAAAGAACGCCCCTCCAGAGCAGAGCGATGTGATCAGCTCCTTTTCAGAGCTTGTGAGATATCGACCACCCAGTGCGTCTTTTATGTAGACCAAGACCGCTGAGATGATGCCAGTGTCGTACCCAAAGAGCATACCCGCAATTGAGGCAGACAGAGCAACCATCCACACGTACATGCTAATCGGGATGTCATCGACATTGGCGGCGACGGTGGCCTCGACGGCGGCAGCCTTATCAATCGTCTCGATGTGATCGCCTGTCTTGAGGGCCATATCGTCGAGGCTCAACCTCTTCTCATAGTCCGTCGACATGATTGCAAAGAAAGGACAGACCAGCTATCGAGACGCAAAACGTTCAAGAGAGAAGATAAAAAAAACTGGAGAAATATTGAGTGAAATTGAATAGGAATTAAATGGTAAGTTGATGCTTGTGAAGCCGGACACACCGCTGCCACGCAAAAAGGACCAACCTCACTGCCGAATGGCTCTATATATACTCAACCCCAGCTCTAACAAGGTCAGGAATGGGACAGTCGACCATTGTTGGTACGCCCACGTCCTACCCAAGCGGGTAAAGTGCGTCTACATGAAGACAGCCAATGAGCGGAATAACCCCAACTCAATAGCCGGGGTGCGGAGAAAGACTCGAAATCCGGGGTTTCCTTCCGTCTCCAGCCCAGCTCGCGCTCTAAGCCACGCGCGGCTAAGCGTGTGCGCCATCAGCGCCATCCAGCAAATCCCAACGCGGCATTTGCTGCCTCCTGTCGTCATTGCCCGCGACTTGTTTGATTTGTCTCCTGAGACTCAGCCAGGCGGATCCTCCTCGTGCGTGCGGGCTGGGGCAGCTGAGCGGGGGCAATTTTCCCCGGTCAAGTTTCGACTTCACAGATCGTGACGCATTTTGCAGCCAACTCGACAATCCGCCCCCTTTTTTTTCTTGGGAGTGATGAAGACCGTTGAGGGAGAACCGAGAACCATCGGAATTACAGCATTGATGTCGAATTTGTCTCAAAGTTAGAGGAAACAAGGGAGGAAGAAACAAGGCGAACAATAACGCGGAATAGATTGCCTGATGGGTAATTCACATTTGCCTCAGAAGCACCATAAAATAAGCAACTTGGCATAATAGCCAGGTACCCTATTGGTGATATTCGCCAAGGCTGGATCTCTGCGGTCATCGGTCCTGCTGAAGCAGTCGGCTACAACCCAACTTCCGACTTGTGACGCCATTTATGGGGTGATTGTCAGCTTAACCACTATAATTCTGGCAGTATGGAGCACCCCGCGATGTACTTCACACACAATGCATGAATGCTGTCGGGGTGAAATCCACGAGATAAGAGAAAAATGGCAGGGCGGAGGGCTGATCATCTAGAACCTTCCAACGTCACCAGCCATTCTCACGACGACTACTGCTGCTCTCTTTGCTCGAGAAGAGCTGTTTCAAAAATCCGATCCTTCGGGGCTGACTCTCGCTCGCTGAGCGCCCAAAGACAGCGTCATGATATCGTTTGCTTAATCCCGTGGATTGTCACCGGGATCCCGTCTTTCGATCAGGCTGTGGCATGATCGGAGCCCATCTATTCCCTATTCGAGGTACAGTGAGGTTATATTTGAAAGCTATAAATGAAAATGTTATTCAATAGCGCCCATGCTTTGGCAGGGGAAGAAGCGCTATTGGTCTAATCTGCCTCTGTACATGACCTCGCTACGAGGACCGGTTCAACTTCGGCTTTGGCTCGCAATCTGCAGGGCGAAACAAGGCGGACCGGGGTGTTGTCCAGATGCCGAGGCAGTTGTGCATTCGCTGCATTTGCGATATGGCTACTGTGTAGAGTCATTGATCGATTTGACTACCTGTGCCTTTTGCTGCATTCCATATCGTTCCGCCCATTCCGATCCTAGTCAAAAAGCTGGCTGCGTGGAGCACCAACATGCCTACCTGGATAAAGATATCACATCCATGGCTGCGTCGGGTCGTCGGGGTCGTGCCGTGCCGCGGGAATTGTCGTCGTTCTGGCTAACCTGGCTAGGTACGTTGCGGAAATGGCTTGTGCCGGCCCAACCGTCATAAACCTTCCGTTTCTCGCCTGCTTACGCCAACTTCCAAGCCTGATTAATTCTGCTTAACCTATCGGCAGTATTCTGAGAAAGTAATCCGGACATCCATGACCTCGTTTGGGCATAGGCTCCACCAAAGCGGCTGTGGCATATAGAGTTCGCTGACGGCTTGTCCGAGCTCCTGTGCTAGCACCGTAAGACCTCGTATGCGGGATTTATGGAGAAGGAAGTGCAGCTGCGCCTTCGCTATTACGCTTGGTCATCAGCCAACACATCTAGAAGAGACGACAATTGGCGCAGTGAATAGGATCCTTCGAGCTTTGCAGAGGAGGCATATTCTGGAGAGTGGCAAGGCGGCCGATAGAACCTGCCATTATCTTCCAAGACCACCAGCAGGGTGTTGAGCGCGGCGTCTCGAGGGCTATGCGATATGTTTAGTCAGATATGCCACGCGCCTTTAGCAACAGCCGATGTGTAGGCCCTGCTGCTGCCGCTGCATTCTCCAACGGCTCGCGATATGGATGGTTTCTGGATTCCTTGGTACCTGGAGGGGAAAGACTCGCGCCGTTCTCCAGACCGGGTATATTTGACTCGGAAATCGTCGGCTGTTGGCTTAGAAACACGGTAAATGAGACGGTGTCTGGCGGGAAGCATCGATGTCAGTTGCCGGTTAGAGGAGAAGGGAATAGGAGAAAGCCCCTGGGGCTGTTCAGTCCGCTGCCCATCGGGCTCTTTTGTAGCAATCTTTGGAGCTTGAATCTAGTCTGCCATGTCTAGGATACCATATACGTTGTTTACCAACTCTAGGTATAAATAACATCTGTCTAGATGTAAGATCCCTGACTACCTCGGTGGACAGCAGGGCCTTACTATACTTGCTCTTGGCTAACATGCGTCGGTTTCCTGCCAGAACTCGGTTTATGCCCCTGTTCAAGTACCTACATGGCATGAATTGACACATTCCGACATCAATGCACCCCGTATCCCGTACCGCTCAGTACGTACTACCACGAGCCCTCCTATCGCGTCCTTCGAACCATGGAAGGAGAGCGAACGAGAGATTGCTGGAACTATCCATCACAAGCCTTTGAGCATCGTAAATATACGGACACATGACTGGATGCATTCCTCTTGCGCCTGTTATCCGCTCTGTTACACGATGAAAGAGTATAAGAAGGAAAAAGAAGGGACCAGGATCAGTCTGCTTGGTTTGAGCGCCTTTGGTACATCCCGTCCGTTGCTACCTATACATAAAGGCAAGGCTGCCTAGATTGATCAATCAGTGGACCGATCATGCTTCGAGGTCCAAGATGCTATGTAGAGGAGATGAGGGCCGATTCGATTTCATACCTATTTATCCATGGCGCACTCATGCAGTCTGCTGGTCCTTCAAAGAGGCTCCTATCACGAGGGCGGCCTTTCCAGACCAAACAAGACCGGTCTTGGGCCAGATCAGATCGAGTCCCCTTTAGATCGACTCAGACCTCCAAGGTGCAAGGTAGGAAGTCAACAAATTGGATATGTCAGCAGCATAACTTGAACCTCGGGGCTTCTGCGCGTTTATGGATGCCAGGGACCTAGGTAAACCAAAACAATGAATTATCCATGTGCCACATCGCTACCACCCCACCTTGCCTCTTCGTATCTGCCGATGGCAGCCAGTCACGCCTCGACTGGGATGGGCTGGGCTGGGGTGTCCGCTTCACCTCCTAAGGTCCGGTGCCGACATGACCAGCAACCTACCGTCTACCTCACGATCTACCTACAAAGCTATGCGAACCCAGAAGTGTGTGGCACGCCAAATAGAGAAGGCCTTTGTCTGACTTGTTATCCTTTGCAACGTGCGTTATGGAACTAAGGCACTAGCCTATTTCTATGTCTTGATGATGTCTATTTCGACTTGTTGGTACAGCTGTCTCGAAAGTGAAACGGTAGGAAAGATGCCAACTGGTGAGGTTTCAGATACTAAGTAGCACAATGTAGCCATGTTCGATCATGTGATATGTGGATGACGAGATTCACCTCTAAGCTGAAATGCATTGGGACTCTCGAGTTCTACGTCGGATGGTCTATTAACATTGTGGCAAATTGGCGGGGACTTAGGGCTTGTTCTTGGATGAGAGGGAAGTCGAACGAAAGAGGGTAGGTAGGATCATAGCCCCCGCTGACATCTATTAACGGAAGGCAAGTGGCAGGCGCAAAAAAGTAAGAGAAATGGATGATAACTCTACATCATTTGTTTCATCGAGTCAGGTCGTGCATATCATTACTCCGTACTACATTAGGATCTTGTAGCAGCAAGACCAAAGTCTACCAATACCAGCACCCGCACCAGTACAGATCAAAAGCCAGAGCGAAAATCCGGAATAAGAAGAAACAGAGAAAAGAGTTAGAAAAGAGTAAAGTCACACCTAAACAGATTACGATATCGCTTCACTTCACTCTATTGCACTTGCACCATTCTGACCTCAAATCAGAAAAGAAGGAAGAGCTAAGCTCAATGAGCATTTCATTTCGGCTGGGACTCCTCATGCACGGCAACAGCTTCCGCCCTCTTCTCCTCATCGACATCAAAGCCGGTCTGCTCCAGCATCGCGGCACGACCCCGTTCGTTCTTCGTCTTCCAAGCCGGCGTTCCAATGTACTTGATACCAGCCGGATTCGTGAAAATGCCCTCTACATCCTCGAGCGTCTTACCCGCCGTCTCGGGGAACATGAAGAAAACATGCAGGAACATGGCCGTGCAGAAGACACCGAAAATGATGTATACCTTCCACTGGATGTTCACGAACGCCGGTGGAACGAAGTACGCGAGCGCGAAGTTGAAGGCCCAGTTGGACGAGGTGCAGAGGGCGTTGGCTTTGCCGCGGACGCGGAGCGGGAACAGTTCGGGCGGGTACACCCAAGACACAGGACCCCAGGAGATCGCGTACACCGCGACGAAGAGGTAGGTGCAGGCGATGACGGCTTTGGAAGGGGGACCGCGCACGATCCAGCTTTGCTGCTCGATGCCATCGAGGCCGCCGGGGGGAGCGGGATGTCCGTAGCTAGACATGAGACCGCCGTTGGCAAACAGGAATGCGAGCATTCCGGCCGCGCCGAGGAGGAGGGTAGGGCGGCGGCCCCAGCGGTCGACCCAGAGAATGGCAGGGATGGTCATGACGACGTTAATAACGTACTGGATGGAGCTCGACACGAGGAGGTTGTTTCCCTCTAGTCCAGCCATAGCGAAGACATAGGTAATGTAGTACATCATGACGTTCATTCCGGTCAGTTGGGACCAGATCTGCGTGAAGACGCCGACATGTGTGCGGTTGATCATTTTCGGCTTGATGAGTTCGAGGTAGCTGACGTCGGCGTTGTTGCGCTCAAACTCGCACATTGCCTTGATTTCCTCGTATTCGCGAAGGACGAAGGGAGCGTTGGGATCGCCGTGTCCGTGGACGAGGGTGAGAACCGCAAGACACTCTTCCCAGCGGTCTTTGCGGGCGAGCCAGCGGGGGGATTCAGGAAGGACCATCATGCCGAAGAAGAGGAGGACGGCGGGGATCATTTGCAGACCCCAAGGGATGCGGAAGGCGGCAGTACCGTTGATATAGCTGGTTCCGTAGGAGATGTAAAACATGATCATGATGCCCCAAGTGATGGCCCATTGCTGGAGCCCGACGAGGCGGCCACGTTTGGTGGGTGGTGCCTGCGCGCGTTTAGCTTGGGCTTAGGGCAGCCGGCGCGGAATGGACTGAGACATACCAGTTCAGAGATGTAGACGGGAACCTGAGCAGAGCAGATTCCGACACTGAAACCGTTGATGATGCGGCCGACAATGAGCATAGGGATGTTCTGCGCGGCGCAAACGATGATGGAGCCAATGCACCTGTTCGGTTCAATCAGACAAGCCAAAGCACAACCCTGGTCTAGGTGCCCACTCACCAAATAACGGACCCGATCTGGATCGTCGTTTTACGGCCAAAAATATCAGACAGGAACCCCGAAACCAGCGCACCAAGCCAGGAACCACCGGGCATAGCCGCGGTGATACCACCCTGGACGTCGGCAGTCGGACCACTACACACTTGCTCCCCGTTGTCATTGGTTTTTAAGGGGCCTTGTTGGAAGTAACACAGATATGCGTCTGGAGGAAGAAAGAGAAGAGACCTTTAGCTACGTCTTGGCAAGTTTGGGAAAGTTTCTAGGGCTGCTGGACATACCTGTGTTGATGATGGCAGACATAGAGGAGATATCAAAACCAAAAAGACCACCGCCAATGACGGCGATGGCCGCGATCACGTAGATGTTGCCGATGGCCATGGTGCGTGATGGACAGCCCGGCCAGTTTGGGAAGGGAACAGAAACAGGATCTGAGACTGTAAAGGAGAAAAAGCAAAGCTGGAGGGAAGAAGGACGGTTAAATAAAGAGACTCGAGTGGGCCGGAGAGCAGCCCCGGACTGGTGACTGCACTGGCTGGTGACGGAGAGTCAAAAACTCTGATGGGGCCATGAACGCACTCAAGGTTTGTTTCATTCACTTCCTGTCACTTCCATCACTTCCATCACTTCCACTTGCATAGATGTAGACTGCCAGTGGCCGATTCGGTCACCATGATCCACCAGCAGTAAGGATTATGCAAGTAAGCAAGTCGCAGCTCCTTACTCTCGGCGGCCCTTCCAACCCGCTGACACTTCCCTCATTGTCTCTATTCGGGAGAATACCTGCTCGGCTCCTCCGTACTCTGTGCTACGCCAATCACGCCCGAATAGCAGTCAGGAGACAAATGCGGGACTCCGTGGGGACTCGGGACTGGGGGACACCGGACCAATGTCACCCTGCACGGAGAGCCCACAAAGGCATTGAGCGCCATTGGCTCTTCCCGAGAAAACTGGGCCGGAACTGGTCGGGGAAATGACAGCTGAGAGGCTGAACCGTGGAAGTAACGCGTGTAAATTCGACCCGAGACTCACTAACAAGCCGGTTGAATCTCGGGCTGGGCGACTGCTGCAAGCGGCACGATCGTCGGGCATCGGCCGAAGAGAGTGCGAGAACGGTGGGTAGGGAATCGCTGGCATTTGCTGCGGAGTACAAAGTCGATCGATTCGATGATGAAAATGACAGAGAAAGAATCTGTCCGACGCTTTGGATCGGAGACCCAGTCCAATCCAGAGTCAGGAAGCCAAACTCAGAACCAACAGCTGGCAATTGGCAGAGTTCAGGTGATTCTTCGGTTGGCGAGATTGCCAAGAGCAGAAATGCCGCAGCCAGTCCGTTCAAGGGCAAGCCCGGCTTGTATTTAGCCGAACTTCTCGCACAAACAGCCACAATGCTTGATTCCAAGTCTTGTCCTGCGTCAGAGGCGTAATTAGAGTAATAATAGGAAGAAAATGGTTCGTTCCATGTCTCATTATTACCATTAGGGCTTATTAACTATAGAAAGTGAAAGTAAAAGCCAAAGCAAAGAAAGGCAGGGTATAAACAAAAAACGAGCAGATGAACAGACGAGCAGACAACAGGAAAACTGGAGTCTGGAGATATACGGAGAAAGGGCCGGAACTCTCCGTCCCCAGAGTGGAGTGTCCACTGTCCCTTGCTCGACTCCACGGTCGCGCTCACACCACGAGCTCCCATTCTGCAATGTACGCCCACGCCATCCCCACCCGGCCGACCTGTCGCTGATACTCCTCCACCGTCACTCCACGTGCATCCTCCAGGTCGCCAAACTTCGTCAATACCGCCAGCTGCACTTTCTGCCCCGGCGCGCCCAGTGTACGCGGGTCCAAGACGTCGACGTACCACACGTCGCCTCCGCCGCTGGACCCAGGCCCTCGCCAGCGTGTCAACGGGAGCCGGTCGTCTTGCCGACCGTCCAGGCCGTGGATCATGAGCAAGAACAACCCCGGCTTCGCGCGACTGTGTCGTTCCAGCGACCAGTGCTCGCAGATCAGGTTAAACTGGAAACGCATGGGTCCCGGCTCCCGAATCGAGATCCGGGCCGCAGCCGGCCGGAACGACCGTTCGCCGATACTGTGCTTCTTTGCGTCGCCAAAGACCATCGGCTGCGCGGCCCCGAGAGGTGAGTTCGGGTCCCCCAGAATGTACTCTTCCCAGGTGATCTCAGGCCGGCCGTCGTCGCGGTAAAATTGCGTGCGGTCCTTGGGGAAGTGCTTGAGCCCGAACTCGTCGTTCGTATCTGTGAACATGGCGGGCGTAAAGCTGCTGACGTACGGCATGCCTGGCCCTTGGACGTGTCCGGCACCCCAGCACGGGTCGATCAGTTTCCACTGCCCGTTGTCGATGCGGACTACGTTCCAGGCGTGTCCACTGGGAGAGTAGGGTGGGAGAGGTGCGCCGGGTGCTGGGGCGGCATAGCCGTAGCCCTTGCCGTGGCCGGAGACCACCTTGGCTTCTAGGCCCGCATGAGTAGCGAGCGTAGCAAACAGTTTCGCGTAGCCCTCGCATACGGCCAGTCCTGAGGCAAGAGTGCTGTCAGGCGTAGCTGGCTTTACGTTGTTATTGTAGAATGACACTGTATCGTAGTCTATGTTATGATGCAGCCATGTAAAGATGGCCCGGGCCTTGTCTGTGGCCGAGATGAAGGGCGCGGTGAGTTCCCTGGCTAGCCACCCAAGATCATGGGTCGGCAGCGACTGTCTCGGATACCGCGCAGCATGTGCGTCAGGCGCAGAGAAGTCGCGACATTTCAAGCACGCCGCTCCGGCCGCAGGCGGCGCCCCGTTTGATACGGCAATGCGTGGCTTCGTTGCCTGGATCGCGGAGAGATCTGGACGAGACCCTAAAGGCACTGGCGGCGGTGCACCAGCAGGCTCCGTAGTAGTGTCCGGTGTCTTCTTGTTCAGTCCTCCAAGCCCTGACCCTCGGATCTTGTCCAATGCAGCTCCCGATGGAGGCGGTGGAGGGACCCGTCTCCCCTGAGTCCGCCCGCTTGTCTCATCAGCCGGGGGACTGGGAGACTTGTCGCGCCTCTGAGGCAGTGTCGGAACCGACCGCGACTGAACACTGCTCTCCGTCGAACCGGTCGACACACCCTGGCCAGAAGACCGACGAGGCGGAAGTGTCGGTCGCGGAGGCGGCAACCGCCCATTGCTCCCCGATGTGGTAGGTTTCGGCCTCGACGGCGATACAACGGGCTGCGTGCTGGTGTTCGTGCTCGTTCGCTTCGGCGGCAACGGGGGAAGCTCTCCAACGCCCCATGGCGGCGCCTTCACGACCGACCCCGGTGTTGTAGCTCTAGTGCTCCCCGTTGACCTTCCTATGCTCGTAGACGTCGGTCGAGACACATCAGACGTTACCGAGTCGATAGACGCTGCAGACGGTCTCCGAGGTGGCAGCGATGGGGCGAGTTGGCTCGAGCTTTTGCGGGCGGGTAGCGGTGGGGGCTTTTTTTGCTGTTGCCTAGAGGCGGGCGGCGTAGTCGCGATGCCGTCCGGTGTTGAGACGCGCTGCGGAACATTGGGCGCCGGAGACTCTCGTCCTACCGATGGTGGCGGTCGGATACTATAAGGAGGGGGGGGAGGGCTGCTGACACCGTTTGACTGTGAAGGAGCTGGAGCTGGACGGAGAGCAAAGGCGGTCGGCTGCGATCCCGAGAGCGGCGATCCCGCTGCCACAGAGGTACCGGTTTGTGCCTGCTTCAGGGCCCGGATGCGGTCTTGGATGGAGAGAACCTGGGTTTCTTCAGCCATACTGCACTCGATTGTTGTTATCAATTTCCAGCCGGAAGAGACTGCAATCGATCGACGTTTCCAGATTAAGAGCGTCCAAGATCGGACGTGGCCTGGTGAGGCTCAAACCGAATGGGGCGCTTGGCGGGAGAGGGGCGCTATCAGAGCCTTTACGGCATTCAACGCCATACGGTGGAGAGAAGGAGAGTAAGAAGAGGAAAACAAAAAAGAAAAAAGAATGATAACGAAAGATAACGGGCGAGGTAGGGATATAAGAGATGCAGTGCAGTTTTGGCCCCAGGCTCGAAAAGATTGGCAGTCTCTGTAGGAATGCAAGAAACAAGGCTGAGACAACGATCGAGCCTGGCCCTGAAACGAAACGAAATCGGAGTCTGTCGATAACACTCGCAATTTATGCCTGAATTTTAAGGTTTCAATGCTCTGTCTGTCAGGCATCAACAGGCGCCTATTTCCGGAAATGCTTAAGAGCATACTCACTACTACTCCTTGACTGCATCCAACTCAGATCATCTTCCAGTGACATATCAGCTTTCTAATGAAAACTGCCGTCCATTCTGATCTAAAGCGCTAGCTCTGTCAAGTTCACGACATAATAGGCCAGCAAAAATGCCACCCCCACTTGAAGCTATCACGACATCGCGGGCAAATCAGTGCAATCAGTACAGTACCCTTTCAAAAAAGACCCTACCGCCTCTACAGCCTCAATGCCAGCAAATAGCATCCTAGTCATCTCATAATGGCGCTCTGGAAAGACCAGACCTCTCAGATACAGAATGAAGTCGACGAGGCATCGCCCGGCTTCAACCATGACTATGACCACGACCCGTTAACCGCACCGCTCAAGCGCAAGCTACACTCGCGGCATCTGCAGATGATTGCTATTGGAGGTATGCTCTGTCACTGATAGCATTTAGTCAGGAAGAAAGACTAAGAGGATATAGGAATCATCGGGCCCGGTTTATTGGTTGGATCAGGGAAAGCCTTCAGCGAAGGCGGTCCAGCAGGCGTGCTTATCAGCTTTTCGCTCGTTGGGATTATCGTTTATTTCGTCATGTAGGGCACCTTCATTAATGAATAAGAAGAAGGGGGAGTCGCTAAATGGCCATAGGCAAGCACTCGGTGAAATGGCGACCGCGATCCCAGTCACCGGCTCCTTTACAGAGTACGCGCAGCGCTTCGTGGATGACTCGCTTGCGTTCGGGCTCGGGTGGGCGTATTGGTATCTCTGGGTGACGGTACTCGCGAACGAGTACAACGCCGTCTCGCTGGTCATAATGTACTGGACCGATGCGGTCCCGCAATGGGCCTGGATCCTCATCTTCTGGTTTCTGTTTTTAGGCCTGGCGAATTTTGGGGTGCGCGCGTATGGCGAAATGGAGTTTTGGCTGTCATTGTACGTCTCACCCTGTCTGCATTTTGTTAAATGCACTGGCTGATCCGCGCAGAATCAAAGTCCTCGCACTCATTGTTTTCTTCATCTTGGCCATCTGCATCAGCACAGGCGGCATCGGCGGCGAGGTCATCGGGTTCAAGTACTGGCATAATCCCGGAGCGTTTGCGGATTCGATCAACGGCGTTGCCAGGACGTTTGTCGTTGCGGGGACGTTGTATGCGGGGACTGAAATGTATGTCGCCTCCTTTCGAGACTGTCTTTGGTGGAGATACTGATGATAGCTATCAGGGTTGGCATCACGGCCGGAGAATCCAGCAATCCCCAAAAGGCCGTCCCAATCGCGATTCGCCAGGTCTTCTGGCGCATCCTCGTCTTCTACATCGGTAGGTTCTCCCTATCTCTGGATTTCATACGAGCTAACCAAGGCTACAGGAACAATGTTCTTTATTGGCATCTTAATGCCCTACACCGAGCCCCAACTCCTCAACTCTTCCTCCTACGGCGCAAACTCTCCCTTGACGATTGCCCTCTCCTCCGCCGGGATCCTTCCCGCCGCACATCTCATCAACGCCCTCGTCGTAGTAAGTGTCATCTCGGCCGGAATCGGCTCGCTGTACGTCGCGTCACGCACAATCCTCTTCATGGCGCGGAGCGGCAAAGCACCCAAAATCCTGGGCCGCACAAACGCAGCGGGCGTGCCCTGGGTTGCGATCATCTTCTCAAATATCTTCACCTGCATCGTCTTTCTGACTCTCGGCGAAAGCGCGGGAAAGGTCTATAATGCGCTGATCACGCTGTCGGGAGTAGCTACCTTCCTCGTCTGGACGTCCATCTGCATAGCGCACATTCGCTTCCGGTCTGCCCTAACAGCGCAGGGTCAATCGCCGTCAACGCTCCCCTTCCAAGCGGCGCTGTATCCCTACGGGACTTATTTTGCTCTGCTTTTCAATATCTTTTTGATTTTTTTCCAGGGGTACACGGCGTTCCTGAACCCGTTTAGTTCGGACGACTTTGTGATCAACTATATCCTCTTGCCGGTGTTTGTGCTATTTGTTGTTGGATGGAAGGTCTGGCATAAGACGAAGATTGTCAGGCTCGAAGAGATGGATATTTGGACGGGCAGGAGGGAGAGGGTGCCTGAGGTGGAAGAGAGCGGCGGGTGGAAAGGGAAGAGGTGGAGGGGGAAGGTCTGGAGGGGGGTTGTTGGGTGATACTTTTTAAAGTCACGACTTGATGGTTTGGATCAGGGGAATGGTAAGAGTAGCCAACCTGTTTAGTGGTAGTGATGTCCATTGTGAGTACCTAGATTTACCATACATGCTCGGTCAAATGAGTTTCTTGTCCCCGATGACCAGAATTCTCATCCGTGTCTTCCATCAAAAGATCTAGCAGCCGTCGACCGTTTTCGGCCGGAGATATATAGATGCAGGATACAAAGAAATGCTCTAAACAGGCAGGGCTCAGCTCCGCCAACAGCATAGCACATCGCCTTTTCTGGGAACACTATCAAGCTGATTATATGGCGCTCCTCTGGATATGAAGCTGGCATCCTGGCCTGATATCAAAGAAAACATAGCATAGCACCATCTGCATTCAATAAGCCCAGAGCGCAATAATATTGTAGCTGTTAGCCCAAGAATATGTACATTTATTTCATCTCAGCTTCTCGGTCGTCTACTTGCTGCGACGAGCCTTCTCATCAGACTACTTTGTATAATGCAGAATTTAGTGTTCAGGAACCTAATCTCAGTTGAATACAATGTGCATATGCGTATCTATATTTGTGCGGCCTGCCGTGCTCAATGCTCGGCAATTACAGACTTGCCACTCCTGGCACTATTGCTGTATTCTAGACCGCTGTGCCGGTTCATAACTCTCACTTTCACTGGTGCTGACCTTATCCAACATCAAGCCCCATGTCCGGCGTTCGGTCCAACCCAGCAGTCTTCCGATGTATGCAGTCGCTCTAGTAATGGGTATCTCGCCGTCATGTGGGAGACCATCTACCTCTGAACCAAACAACAGTAAGGTAACCTGTCTCGCGTATATCAGCCCACTGACAGCACTGCACTCACTCTTCCACCGCACATCAGAGGTAACTGGTATTGGATCACAAGCTTCCTACTGATAACTCCCCGTAGATCTGTAAGTATCCAAGACACGCTGCTCCGTCTGCACGAATCTGATCGTGATGCTATGTTCTAACAGCGTTTTTTGCTTACGCTAACCGGCGACCAATGCCATGACCCTGGGTTGATGATAATCAGGGCGGGACCATGAAGACTGGTGCACTTACTGCGTGAAAACAAGCACTACTTGGTGTGCTCTGAGTCGCTCGCTGGCGATAGACTTGATTCCAGGACGTCCTTCCGGCTGCACCCAGTGTAAAATCCACCAATTCGACGATACCATTAAAGTCATTCTCTTCGCTCTCTTCGCTCTCTTCACTCTCCGCGCGCCCGGTACCAGGTGATCGAACAAAATCCAACCTGAGCAGGAACTGGGAGGAAGGGGAGATGTTGTCCTGAGCCTGATTTCGAGCGGCTCGCAGGATATGTATCGAGTCTATTTAGGTATGTTCGAGAAGGACTTAGGTATATATTCAGGAGTATCGTAAAGCGCATAAAACTGTAATAGCAGGTTGTAATGGCACGTTACGTTCGTGAAGTTCTGTCAAGGTATACCTAAGCAGTACCCAATATGGAAGGAACAATACTCCATAGGGAAGGTGCAAAGAGGACTCGCCCGCCCAACACTGGACTGTCAATGACGGCGCAGACCAGACAGGGGGCTCAGTTGAGGCCCAGCTGAGCTGGTTTGGTCTCAGCTGAGCTGAATGTGAGCTGGATGTCTACCGGGTGGATATTAGGAGTTCCTTAACGAAGGGGAGAGAGGCATATTGTGCAGTCCACGAGGGCAGTAGTCAGCCGGCTAGGCGTTGTGTAGCGTCAAGAACAGCCGGATGGCGACACCGTGGCCATCGCCTGGTTTTCAATTGCTCTATCGTAATGGCTGGCAGCAGACAGCTGAAAACAAAACGGTCACGGGCTGAGGCTGGTGCGGAACGGTGCATTGTGTAACGCATGGGGTTGGGAGCACAATGAATTAAATGAGATGAGGCTATATTTTGAGGAGGCTGGCTGGCAGTTGTGAGTCAGCGGACCCCGACAGTGAGCTTGGACATACTCAGAGTACAGTAGGACTCGTAGTCTATTACAATACTACACTACTGCACACTACGCACTACACTACACACTACACTACTACACTACTAGTAGTTACTAGACTAGTAGTGTGGCACGATGGCTGCCGCTAGTAAACGCGAGCGCGACGCCACCTGGGCCCTGGAGGAACCGTGCAAAGTCAAGAACTCGAGGGCGATGGCATACCTTGGGCCTAGGGCCCTAGGTACGTCCTTTGTGCGACATTCAGACCGTGGCTGGGAGCTGACTGCGTGGACGCATCGCCTTTGTCCTTGGCCTGCTTGTGTGTCGAGGTCTCCATCTATACGGATATGCACATAATGCGCATAATATTGACTCCGGCGCGGCACAATCCCGTCTACGGCTCTAGGCTCTAAGCACCGAGTCTAGAGTCTAGATTCGCAGTCGAGCAGCCATCAATGCCGACCTGATCCTGCTAGGCAGACTGGCCGAGGACTTGCGCAGGGGTAGACCAGGATCAGGACGCTGGACGCTTTCTACAAGAGAACGACGGCCGGCTGGTGGACGGGCAGAGGATCTGAGCTCCAGAGCTGGGTTAGCATCGGTCGAGTCCCCGGAGCGCCCCGGATCCGTAACCGGGCCATGTGATGGATCTGTGGATGCGGCCTTGAATACTGCCCTCCAATTTCGCGACGTATTCCCAAATAGGCCTGGCCTGGCGTTGAAGAACGGGAGTAAGACATGGCCAGGGCACGACTGCATGGGGCCGCGTAAGGCGCAAGGGTCTCGAAGTTTCGAGATGATGCCATAAGTGAGCTTTGACAGCTAGCTAGCCCAGCACAAGGGATAGATTCAGATGCGCTGTCCATGTGAACGATGATAATGATGATAACAATGATGATGATGGTGATGGTGAGACAGTATTGAGTCTCGTATAATCATGTGCTGATCCTCTTACACGCTGAGTATGCCAATTGTTTCACAGTGTTTTCGCAGCGTTTTCACAGCGTCTTCACAGCGTTTCCAGCGTTTTCACAGTGTTAGGACAACTAGCCCGGTACGTCGTTGGCCGTGGAGCACTGCTCTGATCACGACGCTGCAAGTGCGTGACGAGCCTCTATCTAATATCCAACTGACTGGGGCAGACAGGAACGTGGGGAGTGCTTGATTGTCTACAGAGTACGCTGACGGGCCCGACTCAGGGGACCCAGACGGCAGGGCTGGACTGCAGTGCGCTCAAGAGTGTCTTGTAGTGTATCCGTAGTGTATCCGTGTGTTCTCATAGTGTACTGGTAGTGTATTGTAGTGTACCGTAGTGTACGTAGCGTACGTAGTATACGTAGTGTACCGGGTCGACGAGTCTATTGAACAAAACAATAGACAAGTCGCCACCAAAAATTGGCAGAATTAGCAAAATTGGCAAGAATGGCGGAATTGTCCTGGCGACCAGTCTTGGCACTTTCCTCTTTCTTCTTGCTCATCGCACCACCGCCAATCCGCCGTTGAATCTGACAATCACTTTCCTGTCAGGTACGATCGGCCCAGCCCTGCTACGGTTGTGCTAGACGGTCGTGTTTCGATCTCGAGTCTCGATCTCGAGTCTCGGGTCTGGCCGCCCGTCGCGAGTCTGGCGGCAGGCGAATACATCTCTCTTCTGACCCTCGACGACCACGGATGAATATTTCCGTACGAGAAATTGCGTTTCGGCGTCACTGCCCAAACCGGCCAAGCCTGGTCGCCGCCGACCCCGGGCGCCCCTCGTTGAACAAACCCCAACCTTGGAGGCCCTGGACGCCGCCCAGAGACGCTTTGTGCATGCCAACTGCGGGGTGAGAACCAATGGCGGGCCAGCATGTCTCAGATGCAGCCATTGGACTGGTCGAGATTGCAATAGTGGACCCGCAATTTCATGAGCCCAGAGCAAATGAGAATCCGGGGGCGGGCCGGGGACTGCTAGTGTTGCATTTCGCGAAGAGGGAAGGAAGCCCAGGCCAATATCGCCTACAGGAAAGTACTGCATCGTCGTATATTGGGCTCCTTCTCTCATCTCTGTGCGTGCTCGTCCCTGGCCAGTCCGCCAGTCAAGCCAATCAGGTGGCCGTCCGTCTCTCCTGCCCATCGCCACCCGGGTTAGCAGTATAGGGGAGCTGGAAGCTCGCCCGTCATCGCAGACGCTAATGCCCCCCGGTCATCTATTGCGTACGAGCTGCGACCTTTTGTGTTTTTCTTGTGTTTTTTTTTTGCGTTTCCTTCGTTTTCTTTGGTCCCCTTGGTCCCCAGACGCAGCCCAAGGTTGGTCGATTGCGTCGACCCCGTTATTGACCCTGCCGTCGACCGCGGTGGCGCTGAAACGGTCGAATCGTTGGTTAATCTCCGGTCAAGCATATACCTCAATGGCGATCTCCAGTCGTTCCCTGCTGCAAACCTGGCAATTGGATCACGGCCTCTGTTGCCATAACGCCAATTCTTGATCCAATCTTGCTAAGAATAACAGCCTCCTGATTCGTCTCGCCTCGGTCCCCGGCGCGCATGTGAGTTGCCGTCTGCGAGGTGCCAGCTCCTAGGTATATATAGCCCCTCCAGCACCGGCCCTGCTGCTGGTCTTCTCTCCCAGTCAAACGCGAACTGTCTCTCGTTACACAGCTTCAGTCCCGGGCACTCGTTACCAGCTTCCCCTCTATATATAATCCTTAATTCATCCAGCCAATCCACCCACCAACCACCGGCACCATGAAGTTCACCGGCTTGTTCACCCTGGCTCTGGCCACCACCGCCCTGGCCACCCCGGCCAAGCGCCAGTCCTCCCCCGCTGATATCATCGACGCCATCTCCTCCAAGGTCGATGCTCTCAGCTCTGCAGTTAACTCCTACAGCGGCGGCGACCCCTCTGATGTCCAGTCCGCCTCGGACGACCTCGTCAGCACCATCAAGTCTGCCGTCGAGGAGGTCAACGCCGGCCCCGATCTCTCCAACTCGGACGCCCTGGCTCTCACCAGCCCCATCCAGGACCTGACCGATGACGTCGAGGGCGTCATCGACCAGCTCATCTCCAAGAAGGACCAGTTCGTTGAGGCTGGTGCTGGCGGCGCCGTCAAGGCCGCCCTCAGCGAGCAGTACGACGCCGCCTCTAGCCTCGCCGAGGCCCTGAGCGCCAAGGTCCCCAGCGCTCTCGAGGACATCGCCGCCGAGCTCTCTGCCGGCATCACCAACGCTATCCAGAAGGGTGTTGACGCCTACGCTGACGTTGAGGACGGTGGCAGCTCCAGCTCTACCTCTGCTACCGGTACTGCTACTGCCACCTCCACCGGCTCCGAGACCTCCAGCGCCACCGATGCTCCTACCTCCACCTCCTCCACCCCCGTCATCCCCACTGCCACCAGTTCTGAGTCCAGCACCCCCACCAGCTCTCCCACCGGCACTCCTGCTCCCCCCGAGTTCACCGGTGCTGCCTCCAAGGAGCGCTTCTCCCTCGTCGGCGGTGCTCTTGCTGCCGTCGCCGTCGCCGTTGCCATCTAAGCTAGCCGTCCAAGCCCGCTGGACGCTATGTTTTTGATGCGTGACGACAGGAATGGAATGGTAATGGAAAACACTCCGACATGTACATTTCTCTTCACTTCGTCGTGGTTGGGCTCTGCTGCAGGCATGACGGTCTTTTTACTTGGTTCTTTTTGGAAATAGGAGACATCCTACCTAGTAATATATTGTATTGATATTCAAGCAAACAGACGTCTTTCTCCACGGTAGAATTGCCATTGTCCTTAGAGGTTCAGATATAAGCCCCTTGTTGTTTGTAGGATGCAGATCAGTTTGACCCACCAGTACCCAGGTCCACTTATCTACCATACTTTCCTGCCCCCAAAGTGTAAACTTGAATTCCCGTCCCAGTTTCAGGTCTCTGTCTCCTTCAGAGTCAGTGGTAGCCCAAACCAGGGTTCGAAACCATAGCCAGGAACAGACCGAGTGAACCGTGGATCGCCAACGATCTTCCCTGGAACCAGTGCGTTCAAAATTATGCTCTTCTCCCTTTTCGGAAAATGGGCCCTTTTTAAGGAGAATACCTAGAGACGCGTTTTATGATTTCGGTCAGTCGAGCAGTGCGAAAATAGCGCATATCGACGGCGATGGCGCGGGTGTGAAAAGGGTATCGCTTGTCTGATTAGACTTGGGGACTGGCTTCTCTTCCGTAAGGGCTCTATGGACCAGGATGAACTGTTTGAGAAAGCAACTGTAGGGGATTGAGTAGTTCCTTTCCTTCATGGTTGTATATAGTAGTCAGGCTAGATTTGGTCTCTCGCAGCTAGCTAGCTCACCAACAGGTCAAGGAGATTGAAAACGACCATGTACATCACCTAGTCTGGATTTAGTATCGTCTGACTCCTGATTGGGTTCGGCGTGGAACAGAATTGATTCCAGCAGTCTGTGATTAGGATCACCTACGGTGAAAAGGTAGCGGCAGAGCCGTTCATTTGAGGTCAGAGAGTAAGAGATCAGGCATCTTGGCTTGGCTAAATTGCCGGTTTCGGGTTGGTTGATGAATCGGTGTGGAGGATATGTTGTGGCTTGAGTAGTGATGTTTCGACGATGATGATGATGATGGTCTGATGGGGACTATAAAGACTCGATCTTATATCCTACCTACGTACATATGCTCAAGGCCTTTACTGGACGGGTAGCGCCTTGAAGAGTTGTCCAGAGTATCATTTTTGAGTCTTTTTATGAGTCGGTATCTATTGCGTCATTCTGTCACTCTCACAAAAGACCTAAATCATCTATGCATTGTAGATCACCATGCTTTGTGAGCAGGAGAAGAGATAGATATATGTATTTTTTGTTGCCTTGTCCAGCAAAGGATCTCGACCGCAGTAAAAGGTAGCTCTCTTAGCTCAAATGAATTTGAGCTCCAGTTAGTCCTGTGTTTCTACTGTACGGAGAGGGTTAAAGCTGAAATGGGCTGAGAAAGGTAGAATCAGGATGTTACACACTGCTTCAGTAACAAGCAGCTCCCACTGCTGATGTGTATGGTGAGCTTAGTTTAATGAGGCATATTTACTGAAAAACGCATTCTACAGGATAGGACGAAGAAATTGTGAGAGACACCTGCATATCTATTTCCGACAGACCCTAATAAAACGGTGCCCTCCTTTCCTTATCAATCGGGCTTATGTCCATATCCAATGGACAGCTCAATAAGCCCTGGAAAGTCACAGATTAGGCTGCATAGGAATTGTTGGCTGACTGGCTATAGACGGTTTATCCAAAGGAGAGTTATACTGTCACCTGATTGTGTCTTTCTGTTCCCTAAGAAGCTTTAGGGCTCGAATTTGAACAGTTCAGCCTGACAATACTAGCCATTATGTCATGTTTGCTCAGAACAGCCGAGACAGAGGAGATGGTAGTCTGTGGATTCATATGGCCGCGGCAAAGCCACCTCGCCCAACCGTTGCCATCACCACTCCTGCACCCCATCCTTCTTGACAATCCTGCCAGCATCTGCATCCCTCCTCCCCTCAATCACGTCGCGAAACAACGGTCCCGCAGCATCGGGCTCGCCCGCCCCAAACTTCCTCAGCGCTTCAGCGCCGAGCCCGCCCAACCCGGTCGCCAAAAACCCGGGACTAATCGCAAACACCCTCACCCCGTCATTCTTCAGCGTCCGCTCCCACTCACGCATCATCATGTTCAGACCCGTCTTCGCGCTGCGGTAGGAGGCCACGTCAATCGCCGCCTTGCTCTTGGGCCACCCGGCCTCGGGGGAGCGGTCGATGGGGAGAGCGAAGCCCTCGTTGCGGCTGAGTATGGAGGTACCGGATGTGACAAAAAGGAGGCGCGGATCGGCACTCTTAAGCAAGAGCGGGACGAACGTTAAAGTCAGGACCTGGGCGCCGGTGACGTTGACGTCCCATGATTTGTTCCAGGCTTCGCGGGGGGTGAGTTTGTTGCTGGCGATAAGGGGATCAAACTGGGCGCCTGAACACCCTCAGTCTAACACGACTCTTGGACAGATAAACGTAAAGATGTCAGCCTGCAGTAGCCTACCTGCATTGTTAACAAGCGCATCCAGTTTCCCGAATGCACCCTGCACCTCCTCGTACGCCTTCTCAATAGACTCGTCCGACTCGACATCGATAACTAGCGGCGTGAGCTTATTAGACGAGGCAGGGAACTCGGTCTGGAGGGCACGGATGGCATCCTGCGCCTTGGAGAGCGATCGCGCGGCGACGATGACGCTGTAGGGCTTGTCGGCGCTGTAGAGGGCTCGCACAACCTGGTAGCCAATGCCGGTGTTGGCGCCTGTGATGAGCACGATCTTTGCCTTATCCATTGCGAACTTGATGGTTTGGGAGTTGATGGGATAGCTTTCTGGTATTGCCAGGCAGGAGTATAAATATGAGGCTTAAATCCGCAGTCACCTTATTTCCACAGTTTAAGTCCGAGTAGCTCCGTCGGACATCGACTTTTTAACTACGCCGGACGAATATCTTCTCATCCGCTCCGCGGTGCTCAGTAGTCTGTATCTGGCCTTGTCTTGATGTGTTGGGGATGGGGCCAGGGATGGGTCTTCGACAGGGATTGGGACAGGGGTGTCTAGATAGCCCTAACTCCTCAACACAGTAGGTACCGCACTACAGATTCTAACATGACGACCTACAAAGACAATGAACAACTCAGCGCTGATAATCTAGAAGCTATACAAGGCAAATTTAGATGTCGGATGGACGGGTATGAGCAGGCCATTAACCCTCTATTACAGGTGCTTGTATCTATGTAGGTATCTCCTAGGCTCCAACCACAAGGCAAACGGGCACAACGACTTGGTCGGCTTAAATGGAGAAGGTATATTTGCTTGTAGCGTCTTAAGTCGTCTTTAATTACTGGCCTTCAAGGACTGTTTTAGTACTTGAGTGATAGATTGGTTATATATAGATAGCGCTTCTATACGATCATTCTATACCGTCTCCACATGCGCTATGAGAGTACGGGGCGCGACAGCACTACCCTAACACGAGCCCGATATCTGATTTGCCCGTCAAGCACGGAGCTGATTAAGCTTATCTAACCGTTCGACTCGATTGACAGGCGTCATTTTGACGGCTGAGTTCTAGGCGGCTGTAATGCGACCAGGCCCAGCTTGATCATGTGATGTCATTGTGATGCATGCCCTACATCATGCGTCTTCATGGCTCCGTCATGTCATCTAGTATACAGCAGCTCTCGAGTCTCAGGACAGAAGAGAACTCAATACTGATTCCTATTCTCATAATCACACAGTCAGTTCTGAAAGCGAGATCCAATCCACGAAGCACCTATCCCATCAAACCGCGATTCATACCGGCCGTCTCCACCAGCCTTAAACCCCAAGGTCCTCACTCTTCGACTAGCATCATATAGAAAAATGGCCGCAACTCGGGCCGCCAATCTCGTCGAAAAGGCCGTCGGCCACAGCGGCACCGCCGCCGTCACCACAGACATCAGCAACTACAACAACGAGCATGGCGTTGAGACGGGCGAAAAGATCCGCGCGACGGTGTGGCAGGGGAAGAATAGCGTTGGAATTGGTATGGCGCAGTCCCAGGCAGCCTAGGCGCATGGTTCTGTGCGGCGTATTAACAAGAGAACAGTCGAAATGCCAAAACCCCGAGTTGTGGACGCAGGAGATGTCATTGTTCGTGTAACGGGGAGTACAGTCTGCGGCAGCGATCTGCATCTATACCACGGTACCTATGCCCTTTACTTCCTTTTATTCTTTTGCCTTGTTTCTTTTCTCCTTTGTAGATGAATTGTCTGATAGAGTGCTCGCAGGCGTTATTCCTCAACTCCAGAAAGGCGACGTTCTGGGCCACGAATGCTGCGGCGTCATTGAATCTGTTGGCCCCGAGTCTACAAAGTACAAGCCGGGACAACGCGTCGTTGTCTCCTTCCCCATCGCCTGCGGCGCCTGCAAGCGCTGCAAAGCGCAACTCTACAGCCAGTGCGAGAACACCAACGAGAACACCATCACCAATGCCATGTACGGTAAACGCACGGCCGGCATTTTCGGGTACAGCCATTTTACCGGCGGCTTCGCGGGCGGGCAGGCAGAGTACCTGCGTGTGCCGTACGGCGATGTCAACCTGTTGCCGATTCCAGACGATGTACCCGATGAGAAGGCTCTGTTTCTCAGTGACGTTATCAGCACAAGCTGGCATTGTGTCGTGGACACGGGGGTCAACAAGGGGGACATTGTTGCTGTTTGGGGCGCTGGTCCAATTGGCCAGATGGCGGTGGATTTTGCCTTCTATCATGGCGCCGAAAGGGTAATTCTGATTGATGGGGGCGACGGCGCATGGAGGCTGGAGTATGTGAAGAGCAAGGTGCCGAGGGTAGAGGTCGTTGACTTCACAAACCTGCCCAAAGGGGAGTCTGTCTCGTCGCATCTGCGCAAAATTACCGATCACAGTCTGGACGTCTGCCTGGAGTGCGTAGGTGGAGAGTATGCCAAGGGCTGGATTCACTTCTTCGAGCAGATGGTAGGTGCTGAGACGGACACGTCGGAGATTGTCAACGAGATGATCACGGCTGTGCGGCCCTTTGGACGAGTAGGCCTGACCGGAGTGTATGCTGGCTACGTATGTGTCTCTTTGGAATTCCCTTTGAATCGAAAGTCGTACTGATCGTGCTTCAAGACAAACCACTTCAACATCGGCTCGCTCATGCAGACCGGCGTGCGGCTTATTGGAAATGGCCAGGCCCCTGTGCAGAAGTACTGGGGCGATCTGATGAACCTCATCCAGAAGGGCGATATCGACCCGCTGCGTATGGTCAGCCACCGCTTCAGGCTGGAGGATATCGACAAGGTATATTCCTTATTCAACAAGCGGGACGGGGGTGTACAAAAGGTTTACCTGGAGACGAGGCACTCGGCGCCTGCAGCGAAGGAGGGACCTCAATTGACGAAGTTGGAGTAAGTAGATAATTAGGGCATTTATAGTTGGAAACATGAATTCCATTTGAACAACGTTGCAAGACTTTGTAAATTCTTCGCATTTAATACCTTCAAAAAGCTTAATACAGCAATCATTCCTTTCCGTATATTGAGATAAACGTAAAGCTAGCTCCAAAGTTGCTACTACTACGTTATCTAAGCCTCGCCCAAAATATTATCTTCGTAAACAGTGGTGATCTTGCCAGTGTTGGCGTTCTCAATCTGCCTGTCGTTAACATCGTCCTTATTCCAAAACTAGGCAACGCACCTCGTATCTCGGGTTATCCTCGCTGGCATCGACGTTGCGATCAGCCTGTCTGCCGGGCTCAGTCAGAACGGACTTGATTGTGCCGGTGCTCTTGGAAGTGTTGGAGTCTCGGCCTTGCAGCAGTCAGTATGTATTTGGTTAAATGGTGCTGGGAGTAGTACCTCCAACGGGCTTGTACTCCACCATCTGGCCGTTTGAGTAGCGAGGCATTGTGGTATTGTTTGGCAGTAAACGCGACCTGAGATATATGAACTAATTGAAGTGGATGTGGAAGTGGAAGTGTCAAGATATGGATCTAGAGAAGGACACAGATCTACGGAGAGAGCGTTCTTATAGACAGGCTATTGTGTCACGATGAATCACCACTCAGTACCCACAGTCTCCAGATACGGCGGAGGCGAATGAAATATGGATAGACTGTAGTCAGACTCAGTCAGTCTAGATGGTTCCTTGGATCTACCTCAGGCCCACGTCATCCCAGCTCAACCCTAAATAGGTTGAGCCACCACAACCCCTCACTGCAACATCATCATTATTGAACACTGTTTAAATACATGCCACACAATATCATAGATGGACAGTTCGAATACGGTGGAGCTGCATGCGGCCGGCGGGCAGAGCGTACGTTGTCACTGAATCCGAAGCCCGCGCCAATGGCGATGCCGATGCTGATGCTGATGAGCACGTCCACAGGCCCAGGGAGCCCGTCCCGATCAAGAAGACGAGTATATAATACTGACGCCCGGGGGAAGCCCGAACGAGATTGGCGATTCAATTGCATTCTTCGCTGTGTTTGACGGGCAGTGGGTAGACACCAATCCGATGTAAAGCAGCATTTACTAAGGAAGAGCACCGTACAGCGGCACAGGAATCGTCTCCAACCACGCGAAAGAGCACATCCCTCTCATCCTCTTCGAGTCCGACGAGTTCAAGAGTGGCAACTACCAGGGGGCTATGCAAGCTGCCATCGACAAGGAGGACGAGCTGCTCCTCCAGGGTTTTCGCGAGGGGCAGAACTTCTTCGCGACGTCTGGGTCCACGGCATCGCTGGCGCTGGTTGATATGAAGAAGGGCGTCTTGGTAGTCGGGAATATAGGCGACTCGCATATTCTCATGGCAGAACGGGATCCGGAGACGGGGCAGGTGAAGAGCATTGTACGTCCGACACAGCACCTCAACAGACCCAGACCTGTATCATCCTTGTTGAAGTGACGAAGTGACGCTAATCTGAAGACGCATATATGTGCATGTACACGATAGGAACGCCTGACAACCTCGCACAAACCAGAAAGCGCGGACGAGAAAGCACGCATAGAAAAGGCAGGCGGGCATGTACTCTCGCATCATGACATCTCACGCATCGGCAGCCTCAATATGTCCCGGGCTCTAGGCGACCTGCAGTACAAGACGCCGCTGATCTCAGCCGCAGAGGTGCCAAAGACGGAGGGCCAGATGTTTGCTACTGCACCAGATCCGCAAGATATGTCTGCCCAGGACGAAGTCCAAGCAGGAACTAGGAGAGACGACTTCATCACGGTCGAAATGTCCTTCCGCCGGATTGATCTGCACAAGGAGAAGCAGTATCTCCTCGCCTTGACGACAGATGGGGTCACGAATGCGCTAGATGACGGCGAGATCATGAACGGGATTGCGCAAATGTTTAATACAGGCAGTAAGGCAGATGAGGTGGCGAGGAAGGTGGTTGACCAGGCGGCTGCGACGGAGTATGCTGATAATGCGACCTGCGTGGCGGTTTTCTTGAATGGGACCGAGGCGAGGTTGACCTAAGGAGTATACAGATGGTGGCAGCTAGGGTTATAGAGTTTTGTGCATTAACAGGGTTTATTAGATATTATGCTGCTGGCTTGATGCGCTACACTGGTCTTTCCATCAGTGTAGCCTTTCAAATCAACGTCACCATGTAGTATATTATGTATTTCGAAAGATACCTAGAGCTAGAAACAGACGTGGTGGACAATACAGACGCAACCTTATGGTGACTGACCGGCTAGGCAGAACGAATTGCTGAATATGTCTTTACCGAGCTCAAGAAATGATGCGTCGATAATTTAGGACAATGCTATGTTTTCCATGAACAATGGCGCAAGCTGTCTAAGACCGCAGATTGCGCAGACTGGGCCGAGTCTCCAAACCTAAGTACAACGGCTGATCACTACCATTTTATTCAACTGTAGTTTGTTTGGGCGGCTGGGCGTGCTGAGAATCACAAAGCACGGGCTATGGCGAACTGAAGGGGATGACCTATAGCTGGCAAAAGCATTGAGGACTTGGCCAGTTTTGTAGGTCAGCATGCCTTTGAACTCGAATACTGCCGTCTGTACTTTGACCAACCGAACAGAAACGAACAAGTCATGACCAAGCAAGGCTTTATCATGTAGTCTACTTCCGTCTCATATTCCTTCGACACGGCTCGGCACGAAACGGTAAGTCGAAGAACGAAGTGCGGGATAATGATACCGGATATCTACAGAACAAGGAACGCTAGTGATCTCGGCGAGTGGGCGTCAAATCTAATCTTGTCGTAGGGACGTTTGTATAGGCCGGGCTCGCGCCGCTTCTCTCATGTACTCGGATCACAACAGGTAGTCATAAAAAAGACCGTCTGCTTCGCCTCTCGATACATCAATGAGAACTCGTCCAGGGCGGTAGGCTGCGCCGGGGGATCCCAGGTTGTTTCAAATAGCACCTAAGAGCGGACTAGCGAAACCAATGAGCGGAAGGAGCACAACGCACTGAATGCGAGGATCAACAGAGTCTGCTTTGATGTCTATGATATGAATAAGCACTCTAATGCAAGTCCGATTAATATACAACAAGCGCCTGGCTTTGGCCGGCAGAAGAAGAGAATCACGTATGTCGTCGTCAGAAAAAGATAGCGGTGGTCTAAGTATGTACAAGAATCACCAGAAGGAGGGGTCGCCGTAGACGTCCTGGTAACACTGGAAGACGTCCGGGCAGCTGGGAAGTCGGCTGCGTTAGCTATGCATCGCACGGTGACACAGGAACAAGGAACGGGGAGGGCAAACGTACTAAACAGCTTCTTGTCCAAAAATAATATGCCATGTATACTCCATTATTCGCGAGGTTATGTCATCCGGGAGATCGTTCGTCAGCACCCAATTGTAGTATCGCTGGTAATCGCTCAGCGGCCGCTTCAGCACCTGGTCGCGCGACACCGCGAACTGCGAGCAGCACGGGGCGGCAACGACCTCAGGGACGTTGGTGTTTCCAAACAGCGCCTTCCACGCATCCGCGTAATACTTCTCTGCGGTCTTCCCCGGTCGCGGCGGGTCGCGGAACGGCCTGATTTCGTCGGGGCAGCCGGGCGTTTCCTGGCACCGAAGATTGGCGTAACCGTTGCGCTGCACAAAGTCGATTTGCAGCGACCGGACCGACTCCACGTTGCTGTAGTCCATGGTGTCCGTGTGCCAGGCACCGGGCCAGCCATCGCGGTGGCTGTGGATAAATACCATTGTAGAAGGAAGGTCGTCATAATGCTCAACAATATACTGGAGGTACGCGAGGGCCTCGCGGCCTTTATTCATGGGCGTGTGACGGGGCGCGTTCGGGTCGTCGACGACATAGATGTAGTTCCGCCAACTATTGTTGTTTTCATCAGCACATGGTTCCGTCTTCTGCTCCTACTCCAAAAGAAATATAACGCACTCTGTGAGGTCAGCGCTGACCCAGTTTGTATCCTCCGCGGCCAATTTGGCCATCACGATGATCCGGTCATTGGGGACGATGATGGGCGTTGAATCGTAATTCTGCGGGTTGACTCCCGACTCTGCTGTCGACCATCGCGATTTCCATGAAGCAAGTTCGGTAGGATCTGGCCTGCTACCGACGTTAAAGACCCAGGGCGTCCGTGGTCGTGGTACCGGGGAACCAAAGTTGAAGAGGCGCCCGACGAGGAAGACGAGCGTGACAATGAGGGCGGCCGCCCCGATGCGGTAGGACAGTCTCATTTCATAACCTCAAGTCGCATTAACTAAAAGAGTGTGGAGGATAAAACAGACGATAAAAACAGACAAACGACTGAAGAACAAAGGACCCAGGACAAGGTCGGTGTTGACGCGAACGAGGGGAAAAGGAGAAAAAAGATCGAAGGCAGAGCGGTCCGTCAAGTGAAAGTGAGACAGGCTGGATTCTGGACGTCGGACTGGAGACCGTGCCACGCGCGGATTGGCTGAGTGGTATGATTCAGCTGTACCAAGGCACTGGAGGCAGTACAGTGGAAGTCTAAGAATATATCTTCCAAGACTGACCAAGGTGAAGTGTAATTACTGGTGACTGTTTAAGATGGGCGAGCAATTTCGCCATTCTCCTCCCAGATGAGTAAGCCCCTAAGCTGAAACAGTGACAGCCTGCAACCATGCCTGCAGGTTTCAAAGTAAACCGACACTTAATACGAAGATTATTACGAAGTACTACGCTCACTACCCTACGCCTTGCTATCATTAGATATTTCAGTATTGTAAGGGTTCGATCTCAAATGGGTCCGACCAGGGACCCTGTCATCTCATTCTCCATCTCATCTCTACCTTATTCTCACGTTGGACAGACTAACCCGCATGGGTAGCCTTTCTACTAGAAATGTCAAGTTGGAGACACCTGTCACGAATGCGTGTGGGAAGAGATAGCCTGACCAGCCCCCTCTCTGAACCCTTGCCCAGACCCTGGTTTGGATTGACAGACGCGCGGCCGAAGAGATTTTCAGCATGATTTTCATTGCTCATTTCTCAATACGACGGGCCTGGCTTGGCTAGGCGACCCGACCCGACCATACTCCCACTCTAATTTCCGTATAGTTGTAGCGCTTGCCCAGCATAAAATTGTTAGAACAAGAGAATCAGAGGATCAGAGATCTGCATTCAATTTCCAAGTCGTAACTACATATCTCACTGGTCATATCACGTTAGGTGCCAGCACCCGTATGCAAAATGTCATAATAATATAACTCAACGCCAACCGACCATCCAGACGAAGCCAAACCGAGTAGAACGCTGCAGGCGCCAAGTCAAACAGAGGATCGTAAGAGAATTCAACAAAATCGCAACAGATGCAAAGCAACGCAATCAACAGCACCGTCCCCTCCGCTGTACAACCTCGACCGCCTCGTCCCCGTCATCACCAGCACTACTCGGTGGGAACATGAGCCAGCTCCGCCGCTTATCGCCCATCCCAAGACGAAAACTGCCTCCCCCCTCGACACCCCCAGCCCCAGGGCCCGCGGACGAGGGCCCCCCGTCAAGCGGCGAGAAAGGGCCGCCAGGCGACAAGACACCGCCCGCGTCCATACTCCGTCGATTCCGCTGCTCCACCAGCTTCCGCGCAATTACCCGGAACACCTCCTCGACGCCCTCGCCGTCCTTGGCACTGATCTCATGACAGCAGTCCCAGCCGATATCCTGTCCCCAGAACCCGCTGCTCCGTTTACTGTCAACGCCCATGCCCATTCCGAGTGTCGCGCTCGACGCTCGCGCGAACCCAGACGCGGCAGCCGGCGCCGCAGTCGGCGGCGGTGTGGACGCACGACTAGGATAGAGCTGCTCAGCAATATACGCAATCGTCCTCTCAAAGGGCACGCGTCTGCGCCCGGGGTCATCCGCCACGATATCGCTCTTTGTGCCAACAACATGGATCACGATGGGCTCGTCGTCCGACGTCAGATTCCGCTTCAGCTCGTGCAACCACCCTGTCATCTCGTTAAAGCTGGACTCGTCCGTGATGTCGTAGCACAGCAGGCACGCGTTCGCGCCCCGGTAGTACAGCCGCGAGATGCTCCGGAACCGCTCCTGTCCGGCTGTGTCCCAGATCTGCAGCCGCACCAGGGTATCTGACGCACTGTCGAGGACGCGCTTTGTAACGAAAGAGGCACCGACGGTGGACGTTGTGGCGGATGCGTTGAACGAATTTTTGACGTACCGCTGGACGAGGGAGGTTTTGCCGACGCCTTGATGGTATTGTCAGATCGAAAATTCACTGCGGTCAGTAGATTAGGAGGGAGGTGGTCTACCTTGGGCGCCGAGGACAACGATCTTCGCCTCGAGGGAGGAGCTCATGGTGGGGTCCGGGTTAGGCGGGGCCGGGGAGCTGGATTTGCATGATCTAGCAGCGAGGAAAGAAGATGTAGAAATGCAAAAGATAGGAGAGACGAGAAAATAGAGTAAGGAGTCGTCTAAAGAGTGGAGAGAAAGAGGGGAGGGGAGAGTGAGGATAAAAGGGAGGCGGGGTCGGCGGCTGAAGGGACAAAACGAGCGAGGCTGAAACCTGACAGAAAAAGACGAAGAGAGCGATCAGCCGATCGCATCGTGAGTCGTAATCAATCAGGAATCAGGATCAGGTGTTCGTCCGCAGCCCGGCTTCCCTAAATTTCGCTTGGTCCCCTTGCAGAGGACGTCCGTCTCATCATCCCTGCTGGAAACGCCATCGCGCCAGCCACCATCTCAAACGCGATGCATCGTCGATCGTGATCGTGCATGGAGTCGATGCAGCAGGCTTCGCTCGACCACTCCCGGCGGATAAAATTTGCAGGGAGCTGGTGGATTGGTTGAAAATCATGGCCGTGGCTTGCTGTCGGCAAGCTGAGGTCGAGAGGGTGGGTTTTGCCGTTTGCCGTTGATCCTCAGGTATATACTAATAATAAGCATGACCTTGACTACATTCAACAAGATATTTGTATTGAGGTCGTATTGTCTAAGACAGTACTCCGGATGTAAATCTGGATATATACTC